>NC_041382.1:351196981-351205155 GCF_002162155.2 Triticum dicoccoides | reverse complement strand
CGGCAGGGCTAGGCGGCGGCGGTGGCGATGGCGTTTGGGGCGGGGTGGCGGCGTATATAAAGGGGCGGGGTGGGGCGGCTTGGAGGAGGGGTCAAAGCAGCGGCGGTGGAGTGGAGTCTGGCTCGGACTCCTTGTCCGAGACGGCGGCGGCGCTCGCCCGGGGGCGGCGGCAGCCTGGCTCTGCTGGGCCTTAGGCCCAGTCGGGCGCGGGAATTGGTTTTTTTTTTAAATAATTTCGTAGACCGAAATAAAATCCTAGAAAAATAAATAAATAAAAAAACTAAAAATGCCAAAATAAATTTTCACCGTCTAAATAAAATATTTAGAACGAGATGAACATTTTCTTGGCCCTAAAATGCAATTTTGAAAACGTGCAATTTTTCTAATGCAAATAAAATTGCAATAAAATCCAAATGGAACAAATATTTGATTTTAGTATTTTTCCTCCAATATTTCTTTTATTTTGGAGAAGTCATATTATCTCCTCTCTTGTATTTTAATATGAAATATTTTCGGAGAGAAAAATAATTAAAACCAAAATCCTTGTTTCAAAATTTGATAAAAGAATCAAATATGAAAACCGGGAAATCCCCAACTCTCTCCGATGGTCCTTGAGTTGCTTAGGATTTCGAGGATTACAGAATGGAAAACAATAAAACATGATATGCAATGATGATCTAATGTATAACATTCCAAATTGAAAATTTGGGATGTTACAAACCTACCCCCCTTAAGATGAATCTCGCCCTCGAGATTCGGGCTGGCTAGAAAATAGGTGCGGGTGGTCTTTGCGGAGATCATCCTCTCGTTCCCAGGTGGCTTCATCCTCGGTATGGTGGCTCCACTGAACTTTACAAAACTTGATAACCTTACTTCGGGTGATTCTGGTGGCAAACTCAAGAATCTTAACTGGTTTCTCCTCATAAGTCAAATCACTGTCCAACTGAATCGCCTCCAGGGGTACTGTATCTCTTAGCGGTATATCTTCCATCTCAGCATGACACTTCTTCAGCTGTGAAACGTGAAACACGTCATGAACTCCTGACAGTCCCTCGGGTAACTCCAACTTGTAGGCAACTTCTCCCATCCATTCCAAAATACGATACGGTCCAACAAATCTCGGGGCTAACTTTCCCTTAACTCCAAAACGTTTCACTCCTCGCAAGGGTGATACTCGTAGATATGCTCGTTCTCCAATTTCATAGGTTACCTCCTTGCGTTTTGAGTCAGCATAACTCTTCTGCCTGGACTGAGCAATCTCCAGTCTGTCTCGAATCAATTTAACCTTCTCCTCAGACTCCTTGATCAAGTCTGGTCCAAACAACTGTCGGTCTCCTACCTCGTCCCACATCAACGGTGTTCTACACCTTCGTCCATACAGGGCTTCAAACGGTGCCATCTTTAAACTGGCTTGATAGCTATTGTTGTAGGAAAACTCTGCGTATGGCAAATTGTCATCCCAACTAGGTCCATAATCTAACGCACAGGCTCTCAACATGTCCTCCAAAATTTGGTTGACTTTCTCTGTTTGTCCATCCGTCTGCGGGTGAAATGTTGTACTAAACTCCAATCTCGTTCCCAGGGTCTGGTGCAACTGGTGCCAAAACTTTGAGGTAAACTGTGTTCCTCGATCTGATACAATGGTCCTCGGAACTTCATGCAGACATACTATCCTGGACATATATATCTTGGCCAGCTTTGCACTCGTATAGGTGGTTTTCACTGGGATGAAGTGAGCTACTTTGGTCAAGCGATCAACTACTACCCATATGGAATCGTATCCTGCTTTGGTCCTGGGCAATCCGGTGATAAAGTCCATGCCCAGTTTATCCCACTTCCATTCGGGTATCGGCATAGGATGTAACAGTCCTGCTGGCTTCTGATGCTCTGCCTTCACACATTGACATACATCACATACGGCGACATACTCGGCAATATCCTTCTTCATACCGGTCCACCAGAAACGTTCCTTCAAATCCAAATACATCTTGGTGTTTCCGGGGTGTATCGAGTATGGTGAGTCATGGGCCTCTTGAAGTATTAACTTCCTGATCTCTTGGTTATTGGGCACATAAACTCGGTCCTCAAACCATAGGGTAGCGTGCTCATCTTCACGAAAACCTTTGGCCTTTCCTTTGCTCATCTTCTCCTTTATCTCAGCAATCTCCTTGTCCTCTTTCTGGGCTTCCCGAATCTTGTCCAGCAATGTCGACTAGACCTCCATTGTTGCAATAAATCCTCTAGGAACAATCTCCAATCGAAGTTCCATGATGTCCTCTGCTAATTCCTTCAAGAGTCCCTTACTTTCAAGGATATTAGCATAACTCTTCTGGCTCAAAGCATCTGCTATGACATTGGCCTTTCCTGGATGATAGTGTATTTTCATGTCATAATCCTTTATAAGCTCCAACCATCTCCTCTGTCGAAGGTTCAGTTCCTTCTGGGTGAAAATGTACTTCAAACTCTTATGGTCCGTGTACACATCACAACGGTTTCCAATAAGGTAATGTCTCCAAGTCTTCAATGCATGCACTACGGCTGCTAACTCCAAATCATGCGTGGCATAGTTCAACTCATGAGGTTTTAGTTGTCGTGAGGCATACGAAACAACTCTCTCGTCCTGCATAAGCACACATCCAAGTCCTAAGTGTGAGGCATCGCAGTACACTTGTTACTCCTTATGTATATCTGGCAGTGTTAGCACTGGCGCTGTAGTCAAATGTTTCTTCAATTCCTGGGAACTGGCTTCACAATCTTCTGTCCATTTAAACTTGGTATCCTTCTTCAACAGTTCAGTCATTGGTTTTGCAATCTTGGAAAAATTCTCAATGAATATCCGGTAGTATCATGCGAGTCCAAGAAAACTGCAGATCTCGCTAACTGAAATGGGTGCCAACCATTCAGTGACTGACTGAATTTTGCTGGGGTCTACTGCTATACCTTATCCCGATATAACATGTCCAAGGAACCCGACTTCCTTCAACCAAAATTTGCATTTGCTAAACTTAGCATACAACTGGTGTTCCCTGAGTTTCTCAAGAACTAAGTGCAAATGCTCCTTGTGCTCCTCCTCGTTCTTCGAGAATACCATAATATCATCAATAAACACCACAACAAACTTGTCCAAATACTCCATGAACACCTTGTTCATCATGCTCATGAAATAGGCAGGGGCGTTAGTCAGTCCAAATGACATGAACGTGTACTCGTATAATCCATATCGTGTTGTGAATGCTGTCTTCGGTATGTCCTTCTCTCGTATCTTCAACTGATGATACCCCGATCGCAAATCGATCTTCGAAAACACTTTAGCTCCTTGCAACTGATCAAACAGATCGTTGATCATCGGCAGTGGGTACTTGTTCTTAATCGTCACTTCATTTAATGCTCGATAATCAACAACCATCCTCAGGGATTTATCCTTCTTCTCAACCAAAAGTACTGGGGCTCCCCAAGGTGATGAACTTCTTCTGATGTATCCTTTCTCCAATAATTCCTTGATCTGTTTCTTAATTTCTTCCAGATCATTTGCGGGCATCCGATAGGGTCTCTTGGATATTGGTCCTGTACCTGGCAACAGTTCTATCAAAAACTCAATGTCTCTATCCGGTGGCATGCCTGGTAACTCCTCTGGAAAAACATCCGGGTAATCCTTCACTACAGGCACTTCCTCCTGAACAACTCCCGTAAGTGAATTCACTTGACTCCTCCTAGGCACATGCCTAGATACATACTTAATCCTTTTTCCTTCCGGGGTGTGAGATAAATCAACTTACTAGCACAGTCAATGCTTCCTCCAAACTTTGACATCCAGTCCATACTCAATATCACATCCAGTCCTTGTGAGTCCAAGATAATTAGGTCAGACGGAAAAACATGTGTACCAATGGTTAAGGGTATCTGGTCACACCATCGGCTGGCCATATACTCTGCTCCGGGTGAACTTACTAAAAGAGGGGTCCTAAGGGTTTGGGTTGGTAGTTTAAACTTATCCACGAATCCCCTTGATATGTATGAATGCGATGCACCAGTATCGAAAAGAACAAGAGCGGTAAATGACTTAACCAAAAACTTACTATTACCGCATTCGACTGCTCTTCAACCTCCTCCATGTTAACGTGGTTCACTTGTCCTTTGTTGAATGGATTTGGCTTCTTCCCAGCGCTCCCATTTCCATTTCCATTCTTTCCTTCAGGGCACTCCGTGGCGTAGTGTCCAGTCTTCCCGCACTTGAAACACGTAACATGACTTAAGTCCCTTTTGGCGGGTGTGGCTGGGTTGGGGTGGTTATGATTATTGTTGGTTCCGTTCCCATTCCCATTCTTAGAACCATTGTGGTTATACGATCCTCCTCCAGTGTGGTTGTGACCTCCATGGTTATGAACAAGTCCTCCCAAGTTCGGGGTTAGGCAAGGTTTCTGCTGAGCTCCCGAGTTATACTTCCCTTGTCCATACTTCCTCTTGCGGCTCTCAATCTGTTGTTGCTTCCCTTCAATCATAAAAGCCTTATCTACCAACTCCTGGTAGTTGTTGAAGGTTGCTACCATCAACTGCGTACTCATCTCATCATTCAGCCCTTCCATGAACTTCTCCTATTTCGCTGCATCTGTGGCCACATCATCAGGGGCGTAGCGAGATAACTTGCTAAACTCATCCACGTACTGAGCCACAGTACGGTTCCCCTGGCGTAGGTTGCGGAACCCCCGCTTCTTCATTTGCATAGCTCCAGTGGAAGCATGGATTGTGCGGAAAGCTTGCTGAAACTGGTCCCAAGTGACATTGGCTATAGGGAAAGTGGTTGTGTAATTCTCCCACCATGAGGCTGCTGGTCCATCCAATTTATGTGCGGCAAATCGCACTCTCTCAGCATTTGTGCAACCTGCGGTGGTCAACTCCCTTCCAATACGGCGTAGCCAATCGTCAGCTACTATGGGCTCGGTGCTACTGGAAAACACCGGCGACTGTAACCTTAGAAAACGGGCTAGGTTGTCCACGGGCGGCGGGTTGTTGTTGTTGTTGTTGTTGCCCTAATTTTGAACTAGCAATTGCATCAACATATTCTGCTGTTGGATCAACTGGGCGAGCTCCGGTGGGAAGGCAAAACCGGTGTCACGTCTCGGAGGCATCTGAGGGTTTTAGATGGAAGAGATTTAGAATAGAAAAGAGGTCTAATGAGAAAACATTACCCATATGCACATGAGACAAACACAATCATTTCACTCAATCAATCAAGCAAGGGCATACAAACGATCTAGAACTATCACACAAGTGTTCAACTACTACTAAATACATGGGGGAATACTAGTGATATATGGTAGTCATCTAGAAATTTTGATCGATGGAAGACTCCATGATGTCTGCTCCAGATTCATCTTCATAGTCATCATCACTAGGATCGGAATCGGTGTCGTCGATGATGATGTAGTTGTCTGGGCAAGTGGGATCTTCGTCTTCGTCTCCCGGTGCTGGTCCTCCCATGATTACTTCGATCTTCTTGACTAGGTCGTCATTCTTCTCCAGTAGTGTCTTGATTTCCTCCTCATATCCATCGCGTGTAAACTTGAGTTCTTCCTCCAGTTCGATGATCCTAGTCTTCGCCTTCTTCAAGTCCATCATGTCCGCGCACATCTGGTTCTCCTGGCATCGAATGTGCTGGTTTAACTCCTGGATGAAGGCTGCAATGGATCTATCCTTCCTGGTGCTGATTACTTCCCATTGCTCATCTCGGCGCCCACATATTTGGTAAATAGTGTCCTTAAGCTCCCTATTGTAAACTTCTCCAATGCGTCCAATGGTAATGTGGGCTGCCATACTCTTGCCTAGACTCCAGGTGGGTGCTTCGAAAGAAAACTCTATGGGTTTAGAAGTTGGCGAGAATGTCCTTTCTGGAACTTGTACTTGAATCATCCAGCGCTCCTCTTCAGGTAAAGTGGCGTTGTACGTCCCGGTGAAGCTTGGTATTCCAATGTTCAAGTACCTAGTGACTTCCTTCAAGTGACGTCCAAAAGGTGTGTCTTCATCCAGTTGTGCAAACTTGTTCTTCATCTCCGTCATCCTAAAGAGTAGAAAATGGAGAGGAGTCAGAAATGAGAAGAGAGGTGTGACCTACGGTTTATCTAAGTGGTCGTGTCCTACACTCAGCGTGTGCTCTGATACCATCTTGTAGCGACCCGACCTCAGATGGTCAAGTCTCTGTGCTTCAGTGTCATCCCTGGATCAGTAATGCTGACACACACAGTACTCGAAGGATTTATAACAGAGTAGCAATCACACACTTATTACATCGAATGTCTCAAGAGAGAACTTATTACAATAATATGGCTTAAGGCCATCCAATATGATAACAACGGAAGGCTTGGAAGATAAAGTGAGTCCATCAACTCCCACGGCATAACTGAGCTGCACGGCAATGACCTAACGAACCTTACTCCTCGTCTGAAAAGTCTGCAACATAATACGTTGCAGCCCGAAACGGGTCAGCGCATGGAATATGCTGGCAAAGTAACACAGTAGAGCAAGAACAAAATAATGCTATCACTACACGCATATTTGGTTGGTGAAAAGCTCTATGGTTACAGTTTTGCGAAAGCCAATTTTTCCCTACAACAAAGGAATATATTTTAATTTTACTATCATGGTAGTTGAAACATCATTGAGAAGGTTCCTCCAACTCAATCCCAATTAAAGTGATTAACAAGCCAACAATATTAATTAAACATGATGAGATACATATGAAAACCCAGGTACTAGATACTCAAGAATTGTCCATAACCGTGGACACGGCTAACCATGATTAGATTGTACACTCTGCAGAGGTTTGCACACTTTTCCCCACAAGACTCGATCTCCTCCGTTGGATTTCTCGCACTACATGGTGTTTGAGAAACGGATGACCGAGACACAGTCTTTCAGAAACATTAACTCTCTACTCCGGACAGACCATACCAAACCTACATCCCACTACCTGCTGATCTGCCTCTTCAAGAGCTTCACGTAACTTACTCAACTATGCTAGAGCCCATAATAGCTTGTGGCTGCACATGGAAGTTTCCAGCATGAATCATCTTAGTTCCCTTTGAGCCTGGGTGGCGGTCCGTATGAAGATCACACGGGTACTCCGGGATTTCCAAAAAAATACAGGCAACACTGGGTACTCCAGGTGCCTCAATCCACCCAGTTGTTTGATTAAGTTGCCACCTTAAGTTGAACCATTAATTTAACAATCTCACATCTGTCATGGATTTCACTCAAACCCAAACCACGTCTATGAGCATAGCATAGTAATATAAGAAACACGTAGAGTAACTCCCAAGGGTTTGAATGTAACAGGGCAATAGGTTCTACATCATCAAGTACTTCCCAACCCACAAGTTAATGACGTCCTAATCATGCAATGTTTGAGGATTGGAACTAATGCATAAAAACTGGGTGATAAAGGGGTATGATCAAAGTGTTACTTGCCTTGCTGACGATCTGCGAAACCTAGGGACTCGTAGTAGCACGCTTCGCACTCCGGGTGTTCTATCGCAAGCAAACAATAGCATACATAAGTAACAAGCAACGATGCACAGGCAAAAGTCAAATAAAAGAGGTTGACCAGAAAGTTCAAATTAAGAACTCTGGTTCGCAAAAAGAATCAAATCAAACGGAGCAACGAAACTCAATCGGCGAAAGAAAGAAGCTTCATTTACTAATCTGAAACTAGGTCAAATTTTACAGTAGAGAAAACTTGTTTGAGTTGGTTAAACAGAAAGAGGGTTTCGAGATGAAACTCTAGGCGCTTGAATCGCCTGATTCCGACTAACGAGCGAAAAGATAAACATAAACTAAGATCGGATCAAAAATAACGATCAGAGAAAAACGCGGATTAAATCCGATAAAAGAAAACTGACGAACAGACTAACGAACGAGCGTTTGCTAGCTGTATCTAACAGGCGAAGAACCGTTCGTTAACACGAACGTTCGGACGAACGTCCGCTAACTATAAGAACCGAGAAAAAACCGGCGAATCCAAAAAAAATGGATCTAGGGTTTAAAAAAACCGAATGGTTTTATAAAAAAAACCGGCGGCGGAGTCCGGCGACTACCTCCAGCGAGGGGTCCGGCGAGGTGAGGTGCGGCGGAGGAGTGGCGGCTCGCGGGGGCGGCGGCGACGTTCGGCGGCGGCGGCAAGG
>NC_041382.1:351110214-351196902 GCF_002162155.2 Triticum dicoccoides | reverse complement strand
GGCGGCACTCGGCTGCGGCGGCTGGGCGCGGCACGGGCGGCGGGGCTAGGCGGTGGCGGTGGCGTTTGGGGCGGGGTGGCGGCGTGTATTAAGGGGCGGGGGTGGGGCGGCTTGGAGGAGGGGTCAAGTGTAACACCCTCGATGTGACTATATCTCCCACGTGTCGAGGCACGACTTAGAGGCATAATCGCATTGAAGGCATATGTCGCAAGTTAGGCAATCTTCACAACATCCCATGTAATATAAATCATAAAGGGGAGATAACATAGTTGGCTTACACTCGCCACGTCAATCAAGTACATAAATAACATTACATCATCCAAACACTCATGGCCCGACTACGGCGCCAAAATAAAAGATAACCCAACATGCGACACGGTCCCGATCACCCCCAACTGGGCACCACTACTGATCATCAGGAAAGGAAACATAGTAATGTTGAGAGTCCTCGTCGAACTCCCACTTGAGCTCAAGCGCATCTCCTGGAGCGGAATCATCAGGCCCTGCATCTGGTTTAATAGTAATCTGTGAGCCACAGGGACTCAGCAATCTCGCACCCTCGCGAGCAAGACTATTTAAGCTTATAGGTATGCCAAGGTAAATATGAGTGGAGCTGCAGCAAGCGACTAGCAAGTATGGTGGCTAACTTATTCGCAAAAGAGAGCAAGAAGAGGAGGCAAAGTGCGAGCGAGAATCTAGAGAACAACCTGCGCAAACATTACTCCAACACCGTGTCCACTTCCCGGACTCCGCCGAGAAGAGGCCATCACGGTAACACACTCAGTTGATTCATTTTAATTAAGTTAAGGTTCAAGTTATCTACAACCAGACATTAACAAATTCCCATCTGCCCATAACCGCGGGCACGACTTTCAAAAGTTCAAATCCCTGCAGGGGAGTCCCAACTTAGCCCATGACAAGCTCTCACGGTCAACGAAGGAATAGACCTCCTCCCAAGACGTTCCGATCAGACTCGGTATCTCGGTTCTTCAAGACACTTCGACAGGTTAAAACAAGACCAGCAACACCGCCCGAATGTGCCGACAAATCCCAATAGGAGCTGCACATATCTCGTTCTCAGGGCACACTCAGATGAGCAAGACGTTGGGTAGGCCAGCCCAGAGTTGCCCCTGGTAGCCCCGGACATCGCTCGGTTGGACCAACACTCAGAGGAGCACTGGCCCGGGGGGGGCTAAAATAAGATGACCCTCGGGCTCCGAAAACCCAAGAGAAAAAGAGGCTAGGTGGCAAATGGTAAAACCAAGGTTGGGCATTGCTGGAAAAGCTTTAATCAAGGCGAACTATCAAGGGGTTCCCATTATAACCCAACCGCGTAAGGAACGCAAAATCCGGGACATAACACCGATATGACGGAAAACTAGGGCGGCAAGAGTGGAACAAAACACTAGGCGAGAGGATGAGCCTTCCACCCTTTACCAAGTATATAGATGCATTAAGATAACAAGATAATATAATGATATCCCAACAAGTAAATAAATGTTCCAACAAGGAACGGCCTCCAATCTTCACCTGCAACTAGCAGCGCGATAAGAGGGGCTGAGCAAAGCGGTAACATAGCCAAACAACGGTTTGCTAGGACATGGTGGGTTAGAGGTTTTGACATGGCAATTTGGGAGTCTTGAAAGCAAGTGGTAGGCATCGTAGCATTGGCATATCAAAAGAGCGAGCAATCTAGCATAGCAAAGATAGTAGTGATTTCGAGGGTATGATCATCTTGCCTGCACAGTTGTCAGAGTTGACTGGATTCTCGAAAGCAAACTCAACGGGCTCCTCGTTAGCGAACTCATCTCCCGGCTCTACTCAAACAAGACAAACAAGCAACAAGGACACAGTCAACCACGTGCAAGGATCAAACAATATGATGCAATGATGATATGCTATGCGGGATGCGATGCGGGATGCATATGCAAGATTTGACAAGGGATGCATGAACCTGGCCTCAACATGGGAATCCAAGTGTGCCACTGGAAAGATGAGATGAAATCGCTTGAAAACAATATATAGAACGCCGGAATCGGAGTTACGGTTTGGAAATGGCAAGCGATTCAAATATGGCGCCGGTCTGCGATTTACAACAAGTAGCCATCTAAATGCAACGAAATGAACAAGCTATAACACTCAAACATGACAACAAAATACATGGCAGGGATGCATTCAAGATGCTTAACAAAAGTCTAGCACTGAGCTACGGCCAAATCATCCATTAACAGGATCAAACAAGCATGGCAAAAATACATATGGCAAACAGATCTCACACTTAGTGAAATTAACACTTGTCTGGAATTTCAGATCAGGTAGCACTCTCCGGAGCAACAAAACTACATGATACAGGACCTGAACAAGGCAAAGTAAAGCATGGCATGGAGCTACTCAAAGAGCTTAACAAAAGTCCCTTAGTGACCTTGAGCCAAAAGGGATCAGAAAATACAATTGCAAGCATGTGAACATGGCAAAAACATAATCAGTTTTCAGACTTAGTGAAAACTGGCACATGCTGAAACATATCTCAAGTAGGCATGTTTACGAGCTCGATGCACTCACTACGGTGCAAGTCATGACAAGCTAAGCATACATCTATCAAGAACACACAAAATGCAAGCTATACATGGCAAGAACAATAGCATAGCATGCACGGAACAACTACAACATCCTTGGCAAAATTGCAAACAAGTTGACAATCTACCCAGATTCACAAAGTAGCAAAAGTAGAACTCGATTGACTCAAGATAGGGTGCTCCATAATTGCAAACAAAGGCATGGATGGATAGAGCACTACAAGATTAACAAAACATCCTTAGTGATCATCCTCAAAAGAGGCACGGATCTCTAGGAAACAACATGAACATATGGCAATATGAGATAAACAGATCAAGGACTTGGTGGAAATGCTAAGTCTCTGAAAACAGAATTACCAAGTGCCTCACTTGGCAAGCTTGTGCTAGTCACCACACACATCACAAAAATACATGGGTTGCACGTCTGGAAAGATGGCAAAACCCTTAACAAAACATATGTAGAACTCAGGGGCATATCATGCACACATTAATCATGGCAAAAATGACAAAAAGCTAAATGGAGTAGCAGATCTGACAATTATCTCAAGTAGCTCTCTTCGAACAGCATCTCGGGCATCGAGATGAACTCAAATGAAAATGATGCAATGGAATGAAATGATGTACTCTCTGAGATGAACATTTTGATATGCTATATGCCCAAATCGGACGGATGCAAAGATACGATGCTATCAACATGAGCACTTGGATCTGGGATTTCGGGGACTTAGAAGAAAAACCACCTCGCGAAATTAGGGTTTACTGTAGACGTCCAGATCTGAAACGTGGCGCGCTCTACGAGGATGGCTGGACTCTCACCGGAGTCGCAAGGGGAGCTCGCCGGAGAGGGGATCCGGCGACAAGGTACTCGTCGGAGAGGGGGCCGGGGAGGCGCGGCCGGGCGCGGAACCCGAGGGGCGGCGAGGGGCGCGGGCCCGGGGCGGCGATGGTGGCCGCTGTCGCCGGCAAACTGTGGCAGCGGGGCGGCGATGGTGTGGCGGCGGAGCTCGCGGCGGAGGCGGCGGGGCCGGTGAGCACGGTCGGGCGGGCGAGGCGGCGAGGCTTCGGGCCGCGGGGGCCCCGGCTGGGCCGAGCGGGCCGGCGGGGAAGTGGGCGCGCGACTCGGCGAATCAGCGGCTGATACGTGGCGGCGGCGGGCGGTGGCGGACACGTCCGGCCTGAATCGGACGTGTCCGTCGGCGAGAGGTGGGAGGAGACTAGGTTAGGATGGATTTGATCCGGAATTTTCGGGGGAGATGCTATTTTATAGGTAGAGGGAGCTAGGAGAGTCCAAATGAGGTGCAGTTTTCGGCCACGCGGTCGTGATCGAACGATCTAGATGATGGAGAAGGTTTAGGTGGGTTTTGGTCCAAATTGGAGGGGTGTTGGGCTGCAACACACACGAGGCCTTTTCGGTCCCTCGGTTAACCGTTGGAGTATCAAACGAAGTCCAAATGATACGAAACTTGACAGGCGGTCTACCGGTAGTAAACCAAGGCCGCTTGGCAAGTCTCGGTCCAATCCGGAAATGTTTAATCCCCACACACGAAAGAAAGGTAGAAATGACCACCGGAGGAGAACGAAGCGCCGGAATGCAAAACGGACAACGGAGAAAATGCTCGAATGCATGAGACGAACACGTATGCAAATGCAATGCACATGATGGCATGAAATGAGATGCATGACAACGATAACAACACACGGAGACAAAAACCCGAACCCGAGAAAATAAAATAACTTAACGCTGGAAACGGCAAGAGTTGGAGTACAAATTGGGAAAGTTACATCCGGGGTGTTACAACACTCCACCACTACGAAAGGATCTCGTCCCGAGATCTAGGACTGAAAGAACGCCGGGTACTCAGAACGGAGGTGATCCTCGCGTTCCCAGGTAGCTTCACGGTCGGAATGGTGTGACCACTTGACTTTGAGAAATTTGATTGACTTATTGCGAGTCTTGCGTTCAGTCTCTTCAAGAATAGCAACTGGGTGCTCACGATAGGAGAGATCTTCTTGGAGCTCAATGTCCTCGAAGTTGACGGTGCGGTCAGGAGTCTTGAAGCACTTTCGAAGCTGAGAGACATGGAACACGTCATGAACATTTTCAAAGTTTGAAGGAAGCTCGAGTTGATAGGCGAGGTCGCCTCTCTTGCTGACAATCTTGAAAGGTCCCACGTATCTGGGGGCAAGCTTCCCTTTGATACCGAAGCGACGAGTACCTTTCATAGGAGAGACGCGGAGGTAAACATGATCTCCGATCTCGAAAGCCAAATCACGGTGCTTACTATCATAGTAGCTCTTCTGGCGGGATTGAGCTGCTTTGAGGTTATCTCGAATGACCTTGCACATTTCCTCTGCCTCTGTGATTAAGTCATTACCCAAAAGCTGATGTTCACCAGTTTTAGACCAGTTGAGAGGGGTATGACACTTCCTGCCATACAGAACTTGCCCGAACTTGCTTGAAAACTGTTATTGTAGGAGAATTCAGCATAAGGAAGACAATCCTCCCACTTCATGCTGAAAGAGATCACACAAGCCCTGAGCATATCTTCAAGAATTTGGTTGACACGCTCGACTTGACCGCTAGTTTGAGGATGGAAAGCTGTGCTGAAGCGGATGTTAGTGCCCATGGCCTTCTGAAAAGAATCCCAAAACTTTGAGGTAAAAATGCTGCCACGGTCTGAAGAGATCACCTGTGGAATACCGTGCAGAGAGACAATCCGAGAGGTATAGAGTTCTGCCAATTGAGCTGCAGTGATCGACTCTTTGATAGGCAGAAAGTGAGCCACTTTAGTGAGTTTGTCGATGACAACGAATATAGCATCATTGCCACGCTTGGACTTTGGAAACCCAGTCATGAAGTCCATTTCAATGTGGTCAAACTTCCATTCTGGAATGGCAAGAGGTTGGAGGAGACTAGCTGGCCTTTGGTGTTCTGCCTTCACTCTTCTGCAGACATCACATTCATTCACGAATTGAGCAATCTCGCGCTTCATTTGAGTCCACCAATAAGCTTGCTTGAGGTCCTGATACATCTTCGTTCTCCCAGGGTGGATGGATAGGAGAGAATTGTGAGCCTCGTTCAAGATCACTTTACGGAGGTCGCCTTTGGGTACAACAATACGATCCTCGAAGAAGAGAGTTTCGTTGTCATCAAGGCGGTAGCACTTGTACTTGGGTTGACTCTTTGCAATCCCAATCTTCACCTTTTTCACCATAGCATCAAGAAGCTGGGCTTGGCGAATCTGGTCTTCCAAGGTAGGAGAGACTTGAAGGTTGGCGAGGAAACCTTGAGGAACAACTTCCAGGTTAAGTTTGCGGAAAGCTTCACAAAGCTCGGGTTGATAAGGCTTGAGAATCAGACTGTTGCAATAAGCTTTCCTGCTCAATGCGTCAACAATCACATTGGCCTTGCCTGGAATATACTCGATACTCAGATTATACTCTTGAATCATTTCGACCCATCGAGTTTGCCTGAGGTTGAGATTAGGCTGAGTGAAGATGTACTTGAGACTCTTGTGATCAGTGAAAATGTCCACTTTTCTTCCCAATAAGAGATGTCTCCAAGTCAAAAGAGCATGCACCACTGCCGCCAACTCGAGATCATGAGTGGGGTAGTTCTTCTCATTAGGCTTCAACTGGCAAGAGGTATAAGCAACAACTTTCTTCTCTTGCATCAATACTGCGCCAAGACCTTGGAGAGAGGCATCACAAAAGACCTCGTACGGCTTGGATTCATCAGGCGGAGTTAGAACTGGAGCAGTGATCAATTTCTCTTTCAAAGTGTTGAAAGCAATGTCGCACTCCGGAGACCAAACGTACTTGATGTGCTTCTGAAGAAGATTTGAGAGAGGCTTCGCGATCTTAGAAAAGTTTTCAACGAATCTTCGACAATAGCTTGCGAGACCGAGGAAGCTACGAAGTTGTTTCACGTTCTGAGGAGGTTCCCAATTCACAATTGCAGACACCTTCTCAGGATTCACGGCAATGCCCTTGGCAGAGATGATATGACCAAGATAAAGAACCTCATCGACCCAAAATTCACATTTGGAGAACTTGGCGTAGAACTGATGTTCCCTGAGCTTATCAAGAACCAAACGCAAGTGCTTGGCATGATCTTCCTTGTTCTTCGAGAAAACCAGAATGTCGTCGAGATAGACCAAAATGAAGTCATTGGTGTAGGCGTTGAAGATGAAGTTCATCATGCGAGAGAACGTCGGAGGAGTGTTGACGAGACCGAAAGACATGATAGTGTATTCATAAGAACCATAGCTTGTCCTGAAAGCCGTTTTGGGAATATCTTGCTCACGGATTCGAATCTGATGATAACCCATACGGAGATCAAGCTTGGAGAGTACTTGGGCACCTTTAAGTTGTTCGAACAGCTCATTGATGTTTGGAAGTGGGTATTTGTTCTTGATGGTCTTCTTGTTCAATGGATGGTAATCAACACAAAGTCAGTCCGTTCCATCCTTCTTCTTCACAAAAAGAACACCACAACCCCACGGAGAAGAACTAGGCCGGATGAGACCCATTTTCTCTTGAATATCGAGTTGCTTCTTCAGCTCCTTCAACTCTTCAGGTCCGAGCTTGTAAGGACGCTTGCACACAGGTTCCGTGCCGGGCTCAAGATCAATAACGAATTCAACTGGCCGGTGCGGAGGCATTCCTGGGAGCTCTTCTGGAAAGACGTCTGGATATTCGCAAACGACTGGAATTTGCGAGATGGCATCTCATTGAGAGAAAACAGACGGATGGTATCATCACGAGCGGCAAAGACAATTACATCCTCAGACGAATGAGTCAATTGAATCTGCCTGGCTGCACAGTCAAGATGTGCCTTGTGCCTAGTAAGCCAATCCATTCCGAGAATAAGATCAATATCCGAGTTACCAAGAACCATTGGAGAAGAAAGAAACTTTTAATCGCCCAACGTGATAGTAACATCCGGAGCCATCATTTTGATGTTCATGAACAAACCCGGAGAAGAAACCGCTATCGGTTTAGGCAAATCAATAGTATGCACATCATGCATAGATGCAAACGGCTTCGATAAAAATGATAACGATGCACCAGTGTCAAAAAGAACTCTTGCGGGAATGTCATTAATAGGAAGGTTACCCATGATCACATCTGGTGAGTCCTCTGCCTGAGCTGCATTCAACAAGTTGACCTTGGCGGACTTGGTGTTATGCTTGACCATAGTTGTACTTGCCGATCTCACAGGAGGAGGAGGAGGAAGACGCCTCTGGTTGAAACACTTGTTCGCATAGTGACCCTTCTGTTGGCACTTGTTGCACGTGACCTCTAAAAGCGGACGATGATACGGAGCACTCGATCTTGGAGCTTGAGACGAAGTCTTGTTCTGAAAGCCAGGGTTGGGTGGGTGGGAAGATCCACTGCCACCTTTGCTCTTCTGCTGATACGACTGACGGAACGGAGGAGGAGGAAGCCAATACTTCTGCTGCTTGGCCACTTGAGTAGAGGAAGAAGGAGTAACATCTCCGACTCGCTTCTTGGAAGCATCACACCTCAATTGAGCAGCCTCTTGCTTCAGCGCCATGTTGTAGAACTCATCATACCTCAAGGGCTCAAAGAGGACAAGAGCTAGCTGGATTTCTTCTCCGAGACCACCCCTGAACTGGTATATCATGCTCTTCTCATCAGGGACGTCCTGCTTGACAAAGCGGGCGAGCTTCTGAAACAACTTGTTGTAGTCATAGACAGACAAAGAGCCTTGCTTCAGTTTGCGGAATTCCTCACGCTTGCTTTCAACCACGCTTTGAGGGATATGATGAGCTCGGAAATCTTGACAGAATTCATCCCAGGTGATAACACGTCCACCTCTGGAGTCCTTGTACTGCTGGAACCATTCTGCAGCTTGATCTTTGAGTTGGAAGGAAGCGAACTTGACGAAGTCCTCAGGCCTGACGTTACTCCACTCAAAATGCTTGCACAGATCCACAAGCCAATCGTCAGCATCGGTTGCCTCAACACAATTGCTGAAATTCTTTGGCCCATTAGCAAGGAACTGGTTGAGTGTAGCAAAGTGATTCTGATTGTTGCCTTGGTTCCCTTGGTTGCCTTGATTGCGCTCTTGGAGAATTTGCATGATCAACTATGTGTTTGCATTGGCTGCGGCCATCACAGCTTGCCATGCCTCCGGAGGAGGTGGAGGTGGTGGCGGATCAGGATTCGGAGTCGTGCGCATTGGAGGAGCCATCCTGAAGAGGTTGACATCCATTAGCACATTGATAGACAAATATTGAAGCTGAATCCAACGGAATGAAAATTGCAACATATAGTCTTCACATCCGAACAAAATGAACGAATGCATTCCTCTTGAAATGGTCACATATCCATAAATTGAGAAGCCACGTAGAATTAAGGTAGAGAAATAAAACAACAAGGTACGGATCAAGAACGAATACTCGGTAAGAAATCCGAATCTCAAACCAAATATCCGTGGAAGAAGAACTAGAGCTACTAGAATTCCCACCTATGAAACTCCCGAACCTTTCGGTTATGCAATCAGGTGTTGGGGATACAGGGGAAGCATAATATCTCACCCAAACTAGCAAATCCTACATCCAGCTGTATCCATCCTTCAACACATAACCAAGAAACCTTCGGAAACCATCTACCTCAACCTTCGAAAAGCATCCGTTATACAAGTTATGGCGATACTCCCGAACTCCCGCCCTAGTACTGGGTGGCGTCGAGGTTATCTCACCAACGAACTGCATAAAAGAGACTTTCGATGTCGGCGTACTAAACTCAGGTATTCCAGAACTACAACAATAAAATTATGACGACAACACCTCAGAGCTCAACTCCCCGGGACACTTCCACAAAACCCCTGACAGGAGGCACCAAGACAATGTTCTCATCATAAAACCATCGGAACGATTCCAAGATACCCGCGTGATCCTAAATTTTTTTAGTGAAATTTGAGAAGAGAAGAGTCAAAACTCTACGTCAGGATGCCTTACCAGAGCGATGAGGAGACTGGGAAGTAAAAAGAATTCCTAAACACTCCGATATATAATTCCTAAATGACTCAAAACATTTTTCTAGACACAACTCGGCTGCTAAAAACGATCAAGCAACGGGGCTCCTAAGGTCGGGGAAGGCTCTGATACCAACTTGTAACACCCTCGATGCGACTATATCTCCCACGTGTCGAGGCACGACTTAGACGCATAATCGCATTGAAGGCATATGTCGCAAGTTAGGCAATCTTCACAACATCCCATGTAATATAAATCATAAAGGGGAGATAACATAGTTGGCTTACACTCGCCACGTCAATTAAGTACATAAATAACATTACATCATCCAAACACTCATGGCCCGACTACGGCGCCAAAATAAAAGATAACCCAACATGCGACACGGTCCCGATCACCCCCAACTGGGCACCACTACTATCAGGAAAGGAAACATAGTAAAGTTGAGAGTCCTCGTCGAACTCCCACTTGAGCTCAAGCGCGTCTCCTGGAGCGGAATCATCAGGCCCTGCATCTGGTGTAATAGTAATCTGTGAGCCACAGGGACTCAGCAATCTCGCACCCTCGCGATCAAGACTATTTAAGCTTATAGGTAAGGCAAGGTAAATATGAGTGGAGCTGCAGCAAGCGACTAGCAAGTATGGTGGCTAACTTATTCGCAAAAGAGAGCGAGAAGACGAGGCAAAGCGCTAGCAAGAATCTAGAGAACAACCTGCGCAAACATTACTCCAACACCGTGTCCACTTCCCGGACTCCGCCGAGAAGAGGCCATCACGGTAACACACTCAGTTGATTCATTTTAATTAAGTTAAGGTTCAAGTTATCTACAACCGGACATTAACAAATTCCCATCTGCCCATAGCCGCGGGCATGGCTTTCGAAAGTTCAAATCCCTGCAGAGGAGTCCCAACTTAGCCCATGACAAGCTCTCACGGTCAACGAAGGAATAGACCTCCTCCCAAGACGTTCCGATCAGACTCGGTATCTCGGTTCTTCAAGACACTTCGACAGGTTAAAACAAGACCAGCAACACCGCCCGAATGTGCCGACAAATCCCGATAGGAGCTGCACATATCTCGTTCTCAGGGCACACTCAGATGAGCAAGACGTCGGGTAGGCAAGCCCAGAGTTGCCCCTGGTAGCCCCGGACATCGCTCGGTTGGACCAACACTCAGAGGAGCACTGGCCCGGGGGGGCTAAAATAAGATGACCCTCGGGCTCCGGAAACCCAAGAGAAAAAGAGGCTAGGTGGCAAATGGTAAAACCAAGGTTGGGCATTGCTGGAAAAGATTTTATCAAGGCGAACTATCAAGGGGTTCCCATTATAACCCAACCGCGTAAGGAACGCAAAATCCGGGACATAACACCGATATGACGGAAAACTAGGGCGGCAAGAGTGGAACAAAACACTAGGCGAGAGGCTGAGCCTTCCACCCTTTACCAAGTATATAGATGCATTAAGATAACCAGATAATATAATGATATCCCAACAAGTAAATAAATGTTCCAACAAGGAACGGCCTCCAATCTTCGCCTGCAACTAGCAGCGCTATAAGAGGGGCTGAGCAAAGCGGTAACATAGCCAAACAACGGTTTGCTAGGACATGGTGGGTTAGAGGTTTTGACATGGCAATTTGGGAGTCTTGAAAGCAAGTGGTAGGCATCGTAGCATTGGCATATCAAAAGAGCGAGCAATCTAGCATAGCAAAGATAGTAGTGATTTCGAGGGTATGATCATCTTGCCTGCACAGTTGTCAGAGTTGACTGGATCCTCGAAAGCAAACTCAACGGGCTCCTCGTTAGCGAACTCATCTCCAGGCTCTACTCAAACAAGACAAACAAGCAACAAGGACACAATCAACCACGTGCAAGGATCAAACAATATGATGCAATGATGATATGCTATGCGGGATGCGATGCGGGATGCATATGCAAGATTTGACAAGGGATGCATGAACCTGGCCTCAACTTGGGAATCCAAGTGTGCCACTGGAAATATGAGATGAAATCGCTTGAAAACGATATATAGAACGCCGGAATCGGAGTTACGGTTTGGAAATGGCAAGCGATTCAAATATGGCGCCGGTCTGCGATTTACAACAAGTAGCCATCTAAATGCAACGAAATGAACAAGCTATAGCACTCAAACATTACAACAAAATACATGGAAGGGATGCATTCAAGATGCTTAACAAAAGTCTAGCACTGAGCTATGGCCAAATCATCCATTAACAGGATCAAACAAGCATGGCAAAAATACATATGGCAAACAGATCTCAGACTTAGTGAAATTAACACTTGTCTGGAATTTCAGATCAGGTAGCACTCTTCGGAGCAACAAAACTACATGATACAGGACCTGAACAAGGCAAAGTAAAGCATGGCATGGAGCTACTCAAAGAGCTTAACAAAAGTCCCTTAGTGACCTTGAGCCAAAAGGGATCAGAAAATACAATTGCAAGCATGTGAACATGGCAAAAACATAATCAGTTTTCAGACTTAGTGAAAACTGGCACATGCTGAAACATATCTCAAGTAGGCATGTTTACGAGCTCGATGCACTCACTACGGTGCAAGTCATGACAAGCTAAGCATACATCTATCAAGAACACACAAAATGCAAGCTATACATGGCAAGAACAATAGCATAACATGCACGGAACAACTACAACATCCTCGGCAAAATTGCAAACAAGTTGACAATCTACCCAGATTCACAAAGTAGCAAAAGTAGAACTCGATTGACTCAAGATAGGGTGCTCCATAATTGCAAACAAAGGCATGGATGGATAGAGCACTACAAGATTAACAAAACATCCTTAGTGATCATCCTCAAAAGAGGCACGGATCTCTAGGAAACAACATGAACATATGGCAATATGAGATAAACAGATCAAGGGCTTAGTGGAAATGCTAAGTCCCTGAAAACAGAATTACCAAGTGCCTCACTTGGCAAGCTTGTGCTAGTCACCACACACATCACAAAAATACATGGGTTGCACCTCTGGAAAGATGGCAAAACCCTTAACAAAACATATGTAGAACTCAGGGGCATATCATGCACACATTAATCATGGCAAAAATGACAAAAAGCTAAATGGAGTAGCAGATCTGACAATTATCTCAAGTAGCCCTCTTCGAACAGCATCTCGGGCATCGAGATGAACTCAATGAAAATGATGCAATGGAATGAAATGATGTACTCTCTGAGATGAACATTTTGATATGCTATATACCCAAATCGGAGTTACGGATGCAAAGATACGATGCTATGAACATGAGCACTTGGATCTGGGATTTCGGGGACTTAGAAGAAAAACCACCTCGCAAAATTAGGGTTTACTGTAGACGTCCAGATCTGAAACGCGGCGCGCTCTACGAGGATGGCCGGACTCTCGCCGGAGTCACAAGGGGAGCTCGTCGGAGAGGGGGCCGGGGAGGCGCGGCCGGGCGCGGAACCCGAGGGGCGGCGAGGGGCGCGGGCCCGGGGCGGCGATGGTGGCCGCTGTCGCCGGCGAACTGCGGCAGCGGGGCGGCGATGGTGCGGCGGCGGAGCTCGCGGCGGAGGCAGCGGGGCCGGCGAGCGCGGTCGGGCGGGCGAGGCGGCGAGGCTTCGGGCCGCGGGGGCCCCGGCTGGGCCGAGTGGGCCGGCGGGGAAGTGGGCGCGCGACTCGGCGAATCGGCGGCTGACACATGGCGGCGGCGGGCGGTGGTGGACACGTCCGGCCCGAATCGGACGTGTCCATCGGCGAGAGGTGGGAGGAGACTAGGTTAGGATGGATTTGATCCGGAATTTTCGGGGGAGATGCTATTTTATAGGTAGAGGGAGCTAGGAGAGTCCAAATGAGGTGCGGTTTTCGTCCACGCGGTCGTGATCAAACGATCTAGATGATGGAGAAGGTTTAGGTGGGTTTTGGGCCAAATTAGAGGGGTGTTGGGCTGCAACACACACGAGGCCTTTTCGGTCCCTCGGTTAACCGTTGGAGTATCAAACGAAGTCCAAATGATAGGAAACTTGATAGGCGGTCTACCGGTAGTAAACCAAGGCCACTTGGCAAGTCTCGGTCCAATCCGGAAATGTTTAATCCCAACACACGAAAGAAAGGTAGAAATGACCACCGGAGGAGAACGAAGCACCGGAATGCAAAACGGACAACGGGGAAAATGCTCGAATGCATGAGACGAACACGTATGCAAATGCAATGCACATAATGGCATGAAATGAGATGCATGACAATGATAACAACACACGGAGACAAAAACCCGAACCCGAGAAAATAATATAACTTAATGCCGGAAACGGCAAGAGTTGGAGTACAAATTGGGAAAGTTACATCCGGGGTGTTACGTCAAGGCGGCGGCAGTGGAGTGGAGTCCGGCTCGGACTCCTTGTCCGAGTCGGCGGCGGCAGTGCGCGCGCGGGGCGGCGGCGGCGGCGGCCTGGCTCGGCTGGGCCTTAGGCCCAGTCGGGCGCGAGATTTTTTTTAAAAATAATTTCGCCGACCGAAATAAAATCCCCTAAAAAATAAATAAAAAAACTAAAAATGCCAAAATAAATTTTCACCATCTAAATAAAATATTTAGAACGAGATGAACATTTTCTTGGCCCTAAAATGCAATTTTGAAAACGTGCAATTTTTCTAATGCAAACAAAATTGTAATAAAATCCAAATGGAACAAATATTTGATTGTAGTAATTTTCCTCCAATATTTCTTTTATTTTGGAGAAGTCATATTATCTCCTCTCTTGTATTTTAATATGAAATATTTTCGGAGAGAAAAATAATTAAAACCAAAAATCCTCGTTTCAAAATTTGATAAAAGAATCAAATATGAAAACCGGGAAATCCCCAACTCTCTCCGAGGGTCCTTGAGTTGCTTAGGATTTCGAGGATTACGGAACGGAAAGCAATAAAACATGATATGCAATGATGATCTAATGTATAACATTCCAAATTGAAAATTTGGGATGTTACAATAAAACCCAAGTCTAAACGATGCCTTAAGGGCTATATTTATAGGGAAAAGAGAGGGGATTTTGTCCACCCTTGGCAAGGTGTGACTAAAACACCTTCTAAGTCGTTTCCCCTACAATATGGACTCTAAAAATAGATTACATGGGCCTGGCCCAAAATAAGGTGGCGCAACACCAATAATAAGCTATGGACGAAATTTCTGAAAGGCCATCTTGTATATTTCGTCCATCTTGTATGTCATCATGGTGGCTTCAAAGTCCGGAAATCTCCACTTGAACCTCTGTTCTTGTTCTCTTCGCACACACCTTCATCTCCGTGCTTGACCATGCTCCAATGTTCAACCTTCTTGTCCGTGCTAGGCCCTTCAATAGCAAGCAACACAAATGTATCTAAGTTAGGCAGCATCATATTCTCATGAACACTAGGAACATTATCAAGAAACGAAAGTACCTGATAATTTAATTGGCGTATCTGAGCTCTAGCAACTATTCCAAGATGTAAAATAGTAGGGGATATGGGTGTAACTGTGGTAGCCATGTCCTCATCACTCCGGCTCGAGGAACCCCTCAACATCTTCCTAATCATTTTATTTTGAAAAAATTCTAAAAAATAGTCCCCAAAATAAAAGTGAACAAAACTTAACAAAACCAATAGCAACTACTCCCACAATTGTCTAGAGGCTATATCATGCATCAGAAATACTTTTAACCATACAAATTCAACATGCAAGCTCATATACATGGTCACCAATAGTACCAAATTTTGCGAAACATAAATCACTAGAACAAAAACTAATTGGAGCATTGGAGGAGTCACATACGAATGAGTGATTCCCCAAAATAGTTTCGGAGACGGAGCTCCCAGCAAGGAGATCGAAAATTGCACGAAAATGAGCAAGAACACGGGTTTGGAGGCAATGGTGATTTTTTCTGGAGGTGGAAGAAGGTAGTGGGCTGCTGGAATAAGTGAGGGGCCCCCTATGGGACCCACGAGCTCACTAGGCACACCTAGTGGGTAGGCGAGCCCTGTGAGCTCGTGGTTCATAGGTGCACCCCACCGAGGTGTGTTCAGTGCCCAAAATTCTTAAATAATGCATAAAAATCACACTAAATTTTCATTCCAAGAACTTTTATTTTCGGGGCATTTTCTATTGCACGGATAATTCGAGAGTCAGGATAATCATGGCATTTTACCTTATTAAACTTTAAATGATAGAGAACTAACATTAGGTACAATAGGTTGTGCTTACTAAATTCACCGACCACATGCCCCTAAAAAAGAATCCATTAATAAGGATGATCAAGTCTTATTAACAAACTATTTCTGAGTAACATGAAACCGAAGAATTTTCATATAACACTATGTTGCCTCAATGGGGATATGCATCTCCCTAACAATAAGAGTTTCATATTTCTTTTTGACGTTTGGAAGAGAAAATTCGAAACCTCGAATAGTAATTATCGTAATTTTTTCAATAGAGTTGATATTATTCATCAAAATTTGTTTCCTCAGGATTACATATGCTCATTACCGTTGTCATGAAAAGTGACCTTGATTTGTTGCAATCAATAACAATCCCTGCAGTATTCAAAAAGGTTCTACCAAGGATAATCAACATACTATTGTCCTCGGGCATATCAAGTATAACAAAGTCTTTTAAGATAGTAACATTTGCAACTACGACGGGAACATCCTCAAAAATTCCGATAGGTATAGCAGTTGATTTATCAGCCATTTGCGGAGAGATTTCAGTAGGTGTCAACTTATTTAAATCAGGTCTTCTATATAGAGAGGAAGGCATAACACTGACACCAGCTCTTAAATCACATAAAGCAATTTTAACATAACTTGTTTTAATGGAGCATGGTATAGTGGGTATTCCTGGATCTCCTAACTTCTTAGGTACTCCTCCCTTAAAAGAATAATTTGCAAGAATGGTGGAAATTTCACGTTTAGGTGTTTTTCTTTTATTAGTGACAATATCTTTCATATATTTATCATATGGAGGCATTTTCAGAATATCAGTCCAGTGTATTCGCAAAAAGATAGGTCTAAACATTTCAACAAAGAGTTCAAAATCCTCCTTATCCTTATTTTTCGGAGGCTTAGTGAGAAAAGACATGGGTTTTTTAACCCATGGTTCTCTTTCTTTACCATGTTATCTAGCAATGAAATCCCTTTTATCATATCTTTATTTTTAGGATGTGCACTACAAAAAAAAGACACTTCCGTGATGATACGTGTTTGTCACAGTAGGTTACATTTTCTGTCATGCATGTACATCCATGGCGATTTTATGACAGAATCAAGATAGTCATACCTGTGCTGTCGTAGAAGTGTACCATGCCATTACCAAAATTATCATCACGGAAGTGTCCACTTCCATGACGATAAATCGCACGTCACATAAGTGCTTTCGTCAAGGGTGACCGACACATGGCATCCACCATAACGGGTTGCCGTTAAGCTATTGGGTCCGATAACCCGTTAACAACCCAGATCAATGAGGAATTTCCATGTGTAAAATTTTGATTGGTTGGAGGAAACACTTGTCAGCTCGTCAGTGGGTCAGATAGGCGCCTATGATATGTCGACATGTGCGACAGCCCACCACTATCCCATTTAGCTTACAAAACCCGACCCATTTTACTTGGTCAAAAGTTAGTGGGCTGGCCCATGAAAAGCCTATTAGCGGTCTCTTTGCAAATAGCCCATTTTACGGCCCGGTAACTCACGGCCTGTTAGGGCCTACCCGAAATCAGCCCAAGAACATCATGTGGGCCGTCGAATATAACACCAGCCCGTTTCACTTTTGGCCCATGTATGGCCCATGATGTCTTTCGGCCCATATGAGGCCTTCGTATCTTTAGGCCCTTTAGAGGCCCACGGTGACTCTAGCCCATAATGAACAGTAAATTTCTTTGTACCCGTTAATGGCCCATGATTCACATGGGTCGTTTCCAGCCCGTGTTAGCTTTCAACCTACTGACGACCCATATGTTCTTTGGCTCCTTTCCGGCCCTTGATTCCTTCCAGCTCGTTACTGGCTTGTTCCCCTAATGGGCCAAATTCGCCCCGTCGCAAGAATCAGCCCGTTTCTGGCCTGTTAACCCATTGCGCCGTTTCCAGCCCGTCCTATATTCTGGCCCATTAATGACCTGATGTAGGGTAGAACCCTAGTGGCCCGATCTTTCACAAAAGGAGGGAATCCCGCGATGAACATGAAGAACACGAGGAGGGAAACGAGCGGAAAATCACGAGGGAACACAATAGAACACTCAAACCAACAAGACTGATCACACATGTGCTAGATCCTCGAAACACAAAGAGAGATACAAGATCCAAAGTCAACAACGGACGCTACAAGAGGTGATGTAGGGTAGAACCCTAGGGGCCGATCTTTCACGAAAGGAGTAGATCCCGTCCAAGAACGCGAAGAACATGAGGGGAAAACGAGGGAAAACACAAGAGGAAACACGAGAGAATCACTTAACCAACAAGAATAGATCACACATGCGCTAGATCGATGAACACAAATGTGAGATACAAGATCCAAAGTCAACAACGGACGATACAAAGGTAGCCGGTCTTCTCCATGAGGAGGTCTTGATGTTCTTCTCCAAAAGGAGGTCTTGAATCCAAAGGGATCTTCTCCGAAGAGTCTGCGGTCTCTCACGAGGAGTAGATCCGATGTGGATGAGCGAAACTCTATCTCTAAGTATGAGCTAAACCAACGCTAACCCTCAAATGGTGGAGGTGGAGGAGTATATATAGTCTAGGGCCACGAAGGGGTAAGTGAGGGCGAAGGGATACATGGGCTCGGCCTGATACACTGTGCACAGACAGGCGTCAGACGTCCGATGGGTACCGGACGTCCGGTGGCTCACGAGGGTCCGGTCATTCGGTACTTGTCGGACGTCCGACGTTTTGGCTCGGGTGCGGGAATGCTGGTCGTCCGGTCCGGGCCGGTCGTCCGGTGGGTCTTCAGGCGTCGGACGTCCGGTCCCGACCGGTTGTCCGGTGGCTGGAGCTTCTTCCGTAGCTCTTCTTCTCGTTCCTCGCGCTTGGTGTCCTCGCCTTCTTGTCCATGGTCTTCCTCTTGGTTCCTGGTCATGCATAGCACACATGTTTGAGGTAGTAGCCATGTCTCACGTATGGAAAGTGATGGTTCGAAGAGGAGCGAGTTCACCTTGTGTCCAATGGTGTATAGATGAGGTCTCGTCTTATGTTCTCTTAGGGATTGGAGAGTAGTCGGAGTGTACATGGGGATGAACGTGGGATGCTCCGCATCATCTCCCCCCCTTGGGAAAGATCCGACCTCGGATCGTGATCCTGATCACCATGGAAACGATAGTCGTGGACGGACTTGTAGTTGGACGGAGTAGAAGACATTGCGCAATCCAAGTACTCCAAGGTGTCGCCGAAGTGGTATACATGCAAGAAGAGCAAACACAAACGACACTCGGAAATACACTGGTTAACGCACACAAGGTGTCCATCAAATAAACATGAGTTCGTCCAAAGGAATTGTTCATGAAAATGCATGAGATCCTTATCCAAATGATGTAAAATGACATGTAAAGCATTCATGGGAGCAAAATCATTCATTGTGCACACAAATGTATTATGGATGTGATCAATGCAACCACAGTGCAAAATGATGTCATAGTGAGACGGTTTATCAATAGCATGAATATGGTAATGGATGCTCAAGATGAGTATGTGATCATGCAATTGATGGTAGGCAATAAGATCATGATGTACGAATATGCCATCAAGGTGTATCACAACAAATTTGCTAGTGAAATGCACAAGCTCATATATCATGGATGACATGGGAATACAAGATGCAACAAGGCAATCATGATGTGAGTCAATCCATGCATAAGATGCAAATTTGTCATGTGTATGATATGTCCATCGAGCATGACATGTGTGAACACAATCAACAAATATGGAGGTGTTGGTATACCAATGCTCGATGTCGTGGCATGAGTGGAGGTTCGAAGGTGCATCCAATAAATCCGAGCGCTCCTCAACTTGAAGGTCCATGGGTTCCATCTCCAATGTCGGTCCTCCATCCAATAGATGTAACATGTAGACAAGAAGAAGGAAACAACAATGAAAGAGTGACCCATCCAATATGCATATTTGAGGATGGCTCAAAGGGAAGGAGTTCACCTTTAGGAGATTCTCGCAAATGTTGGTGTTGCACATCGTGTATGCCTTCACATGACCAAATTGTGTCATGACGGTATCGCCTTGTGAATCCTTCAACATGAAAGAACATGACAAACACTCAGAAAAACAAATGAGGTTAGCGGAAAACCTATCATTCGTGCGGTAAAATACCCAACAAGTGGATGCATCATGCTCATCATAAGAAAGGACAAGGGAACATTTCATAGTACGGAGGCATATGATGTGAGAACAACCAAATAGAATAGGCGCAAGCAAGCAAGCATGCATCACAATATGTATCATGTGAGAGGCATGAACATATACGTCATCAACCCAAGAAAGCAAGTAATAATGGAACATTGGTGATGCGATAAAGCAAGCAATCATATGAATCAAGGCAAGTAAGCTAGTAGTGCGAAGATGCAACGTACTAGAAGGAATCATGTTAAGTATGTCATGTGTGCAAATGGTAGTCATGAATAATGCACAAGACACATCACAAGCATGAAGGCAAGATATGAGAAAAATAGGATCAGTAGCATGAGGCACATGATAAACATGGCAATAGCAACAAGGATCTCCACCAAGCATGCAAATACACATAGAAGTAGCATAATGGTGAATCATGGGTAGATGCAAGCAAGGGTCACAATTGCATGGCAAAGGCATAGAAGCAAGCATAGCATGCAAAGTGAACACGGTAAAATAAGCAAGAAGCGAGAAGCGGTATATAGCCCATAGCCATGTGAGATCCAAGTGAGAGAGATGCGCGTATACGTTGCGCGAAGAGAGCGGTGGGAAGGGTAGTTCACGGGATCCCAAGTCATCTATGCTCTCAAGAGCTCGTTTCGTCAACTCTTGGGATTGAGAGGTTGATGAGTATACGTGAGTACCTACACAAAACAAAGACAAAGGGAAAATTGTGCGTGCGTGGTAGATGTACACATCATCCATCATGATGTGCACGTGCTTGTGTTGGTTAGCACAAAATAGCCAATGCTCAAATAAATGAGATGCGTGCTATAGAAACATGTCATCCATCATGAGAGGTTTGTTATTATGTATAGCATAATGGAGACTCAAATTGTGTAATGCATCACAAGAAATATGTAGAGCATTGTTGTGCATGGAATGCATATGGTGCAAGCAATTATGGGAATCATGCAATGTATGGAATGCATCAAAATCTCCTAATACGCATGAGGAGACTATGGGGGTCTCCTCATGATCATTAGTGGAAACATCACACGGAGAATATTAACAACATCCAAAACAATGCATATTTGGAACAATGTGATCATGGCATGGCATAGTAGATGAATTGCGCAAATCATGTAAAGGAAGCATATCAATATCATCACAAGAAAAACAAAAGCCAATGACCATCATCTCATCATCTTTGCCATAAGTGCAAATGGGGTTTATTGTAGCGGGGCATGCATAGTCACTATGTTGAGATTGAAATGATGCAATATGGGATATCTCACTCATAGCATATGACAAGGTTAATTGATTTTCAAACATGATGTGACCAATATAATTTTCACATGATATCCTATGGAGCATAGCATCACAACTAGGCAAATCAACATGCTCATCATCATATTTATCATAAATAAGTGAGTCATGACAATAGAAGTACCATCACCTATGTTACCTTTGGAGAATCTCTCATGTGTTGTAGGTGAGGTGTCGAAGACCAAGTCGTGGTCATCTTCATCATGATGGAACCATGTGGGTGGTGCATCTTCTTCCACCATGGCCATCGTTGTCTCCATTGGAGGTATGGACTTGTCGAGGATAGGCGTGTCGTCATGTAGGAGACCTAGCACCAAAGAAGAAAACACACTAGGAGTAGAGGTTAAGTCGTTAGAAATCAAAGTGGCTTCACATGCCGTGTCAACTACCTCGCTCACTAAGTGTTGTGGCTCACTCACTCCCTCTTGGATGCTCTCACTCATATGGTTGGTGGAGTCACTCAAATGGCTCTCAACCTCACATAGGATGTGTGGCATTCTCTCAAGTGTGGGGCTAGTGGTGGTCACACTCATCCTCTCATAGGAAATGCTCTCAATGTCACGTGTGGTGGAGTCACTCATGTCACTCATGTGGTGGTGGCTCGCCTCACATGGCAATTGGGGCATCTCGTCACATGTCGTTGTCGGAGAGATGTTGGTGCAAATGTGTCCATGCTCAATCATGTCGTGGTCGTAGCCGTGGATGAAGGCCGAAGATGGCACATCATCACTCTCCTCGAAGACCAAAGATAAGGTCACATGAGCGGTCTCGTAGCTTGACTCGGAGTATGAGTCCAATATTGGCGCCATCTTCATGTTGTTGAAGAGGTTCGTGCTCGTCGCCGTGGTCGAAGAGGATGGCCCTTGCTCGACCTTCTTGTCGCCGTCTTGTTGTTGGAGGCCCAAATGATGTGGCACCTCATAGCTCGTCTCCATGATCGAAGGGAAATTCCCATGCTCGGCCATCTTCCTTGAGGGGCTTCCGAAGATGGAAGTGTCGCCCTCGCTCGTAGGTGGTCGCCTAGTAGTTGAAGATGTCGATGTAGGCGAACTCATGGGGAGTAGGCGAAGATGCCATACGTCCAAAGGCGAAGATGCCTTGATAGCACTTGGCGAAGATGCCAAAGTGGTTGGTGTAGCCGTAGCTCCGTCTTGGTGGTGCTTGTCTCGCGGTCTTTTCTTGTGCTCATGAAGTTTGGACTTGGCGTGAAGTAGGGCTTGTTGGGACTTGTAGGAAGGCACATCTCGAGCATCTTCATGTTGATGGTGGCGTTGTCGCACTTGAGCTCATAGTAGATGTCGTTCGTCGTCATCGTGCACATGTTGCTTGGAGGTGACTTGCCCTTCATGACGAGGTGGATCACGAAGGTGATGGTGGTCGCCATGGAGATGTGGACGTGGACGTCTTGTGCTTGTGTCGCTTGGGCGCTCCGAAGAGGATCGATGTGCTTGCCGCCGCCTTGAAGATGACGAAGGGGAAGTAGACTTGATCAAGGCCCGAATCTCCTCCATCCTTGCATCTTGCTCCACCTTTTGTGCGGAAATCTTGTTGTCGATGTAGTCCTTTTTCCTTGCTTCGGAGTGACGAATGCCGATGGAGAGGTTCTCGATGCACTCTCGCAGTCTTGATTGTGCACCTTGCATTTGTCATTGTAGATCAAAGATTGACGCTTTGGTGATGTAGTTGTTCATGCCATCGTTGTTGTGGAAGACCGGAGATGAAATGCCTTGCATATCCATCACAAGATTCGAGCCAATATGAGTGGAGAAAGAGAAGAACGAATACCAAATGTACCTTGACCGAAGTTGAAAGTGGATCAATGATCACTCCAATGTGGACAAGGAAATAGCACAATTTGTACCAATTCTTGTCAGTTTCTCACACCTACACAAATAAGGCTTATGGTGGAGCTCGGTGAGGATAGTGGCACAAAAATTTACTGCAAAATGTTAGCAAGAGTCAATAATGTTGAAAGAGATTCACAAATTCGCAAGTGTAACAAGTAGACCAATAGCAATATGTGGCACACGAAAGCACACACACGGATAGATAAATGGGGTCGTGCAACCAAGGATGAGCACAAAATGTGGAATCCACGGAAAACACTCATGTTGCACAACTCAAGAGAGACGCTAGCATGATTGCTCACTAGACGGATACGACACTTGTGCACAACCTATAAGATGCAAAATGGATAAACTTTCTATCCCATGTATGCTATGTATGTATGGTTCCCGGTGTTTGATCCAAGATGATCAGATATGACAATCTTATGCAATGTGGTGGATGTTATGGCTATTGCTTACAAGCTTCTTTGCTCTTTCTATTTTGCTTAAAAGCCTATTCTTTTTTTATATCCACTTTGCGAAATGCACAAACCAAGATAGTAGTTGTGTATATGCAGGAACAAACTTGAGGCACACGAGATGATATGATACCAATATGATATGGTATGTATGCAATGTATGGTGTAGATCACTAATGTGCACAAGTAACGTTGCCGGCAATACTCAAATGGCTAGTATCAATAGGCAAGTAACGCAAAATGGGCTAGGGGTTATCAATGCAATGGCAAGGGAATGTAGAATGGAGGGATACCACGATACCAAGATGATATGGAGGTTACCGTCCGTGTCGATGATGAGTGGCTGTGATCTTGATGGAGATACCAAGATGATGGAGACTCGTCCCTAAGTAGCCGAAACACCTTAGGAAACGGAAAAACCACGAACTCAAAATCTCAAATGTCAAATGGTGGTAGCGGGATGTGGTGGTGGTTGCGGAAATGCAATGATGGGTTTTGCGAGTAGGCAATGCGGAAATGAAGGGTAAGGTGGTGTACTATACACAGTGTCGGAGTTGGAAGCACGGTCCCTAAGTAGCCGAAACACCTTAGGAGACACAACTCACAACACAAACAAAATTGGGTTAAGTTGGGGTGGCGGAAGTGTATGGTGGGTAAGCCTATGCGGAAGTGGTGGTGGTGGTTGATGAGGAAGCAATCGTCCCTAAGTAGCCAAAACACCTTAGGAGATTCAAGTCACAACTCAAACAACCGCTAATGCTATGGGGAAAAAATTGGTTAGGTTGCGGAAGTCGGTGGTGGTGTAGCGGATGATGTGGTGGAAGCCCTAGGCAAAGATGCCAAAATTGTGAAAATTTGATGGAGTCAAATGGTGATGGTAGTATTTTTTTGGGAAGGGGGATGTCAAGAGCTTTCCAACGAGCTAAAGAACGCGAAAATTGGACTCCAGATGAATTAGTTATGGCCGAAACAAAAATCAGCCGAAGTTGATATCTACAGGTAGCGGATGTGCGGAAAAAACGGTCGTCCGGTCGTCGGATGTCCGGTCGGAGCGGAAATCCGCTAATTCTGCTCGGGTTAGGGGGTTCCGGTCGTCCGGTAATGTCGGACGTCCGGTGGTTCCTGCGGCTCCAGACGTCCGGTAAGGTGACGGTCGTCCGGTGTATCGATGTCAACTCCAGATCCGAGATTCGGGACGCGATTTTGGGCAGAATTTGGGGATTTTGGGGTCAAAATTGATGAGATTTCATGGATGAAAGATGGGGAAACTTGGGGAGATGCTAGATCCACTCGAAACCAAGCAAATCCATGGATCAAAATCAACAAAACATCATCAAACGAACAAATCACAAAAAAAAATTGGGGCTATTTTTGGTGGGGATTTTCGAATTTAGGACGAAATCAAGCAAAAGAAGGCTAGAAAACGGTGGGGAGGCTCCGAAATCGTGATCAACGTGGCTCATGATACCAATATGATGTAGGGTAGAACCCTAGGGGCTGATCTTTCACGAAAGGAGCGGATCTCGTCCAAGAACACGAAGAACACGAGGGGAAAACGAGGGAAAACACAAGAGGAAACACGAGAGAATCACTCAACCAACAAGAATAGATCACACATGCGCTAGATCGATGAACACAAACGTGAGATACAAGATCCAAAGTCAACAACGGACGATACAAAGGTAGCCGGTCTTCTCCGTGAGGAGGTCTTGATGTTCTTCTCCATAAGGAGGTCTTGAATCCAAGGGGATCTTCTCCGAAGAGTCCGCGGTCTCTCACGAGGAGTAGATCCGATGTGGATGAGCGAAACTCTATCTCTAAGTATGAGCTAAACCAACGCTAACCCTCAAATGGTGGAGGTGGAGGAGTATATATGGTCTAGGGCCACGAAGGGGTAAGTGAGGGCGAAGGGATACATGGGCTCGGCCCGATACACTGTGCACAGACAAGCGCCGGATGTCCGACAGGTACCAGACGTCCGGTGGCTCACGAGGGTCCGGTCGTCCGGTACTTGTCGGACGTCTGGCGTTTTGGCTTGGGTGCGGGAATGCCGGTCGTCCGGTGGGTCTTCAGGCGTCGGACGTCCGGTCCCGACCGGTCGTCCGGTGGCTGGAGCTTCTTCCGTATCTCTTCTTCCCGTTCCTCGCGCTTGGTGTCTTCGCCTTCTTGTCCATGGTCTTCCTCTTGGTTCCTGGTCATGCATAGCACACATGTTTGAGGTGGTAGCCATCTCTCACGTATGGAAAGTGATGGTTCGAAGAAGCGAGTTCACCTTGTGTCCAATGGTGTATAGATGAGGTCTCCTCTTATGTTCTCTTAGGGCTTGGAGAGTAGTCGGAGTGTACATGGGGATGAACGTGGGATGCTCCGCATCAAGAGGTAATGGTCTTCTCCATGAGGAGGTCTTGAGGGGGCCACCCAAGACGGGGTATTGATGATCTTCTCCGCAAGGAGGTCTTGAATCCAAAGGGATCTTTCCGTAGAGGTCGCGGTCTCTCTCGTGGAGTAGATCTGATGTGGATGAGCAATGCTCTATCTCTAAATATGAGCTAAACCAATGCTAACCCTCAAATGGAGGAGGTGGAGGAGTATATATAGTCTAGGGCCACGAAGGGGCAAGTGAGGGCGAAGGGATACATGGGCTCGGCCCGATACACTGTGCACAGACAGGCGTCGGACGTCCGGTGGCTCAGGACGGTCTGGACGTCCGGCGTGCATCGGACGTCCGCTGATTCTTCTCGGGACAGGTGGTGCCGGACGTCCGGTTGGCGTCAGTCCTCTGTCGTTTTTCTTCGGGATCGGTGGCACCGGATTTCCGATAAGCGTCGGACGTCCGGTGCTTGGGACTTGTCAGACGTCCGGTGAACGTCGATTGCCCGGGCGTTGTAGAGTGTCGGACGTCCGGTGGCACGTCGGACATCCGGCCGCTGTAGATTCTGCAGCTCCGTCTTCTTCCGTCTTCGCTTCGACGCTTCCCTCGCAGATGGTGTAGTTGTACACTTGCGCTCGCACTCCTCTTCCTCGTCCGTACCGTTTCGACAATACCTATGCATGCACACGAGTGGAGTGTCAAGTAGTATACCATCCTCGAATGGGTCAAGTGAGCACGTGTAAAGGAGATGATTCACCTTTGTGTATGTGAAGTAGATGTCGCACGCGTCACTTGCCAAACGGACTCTTGACATGGTGATGTCCGTAGGATGCTCCACATAATCTCCCCTCCCTTGGGAAAGATCCGACCTCGGATCGAAAACCAAATCACCATGGTAAAGAGATGGCTTCGCCGTGTAGGAGTGGACGTTCACCAAGTAGTCATCATCTTCAAGCTTGAAGTGGGCACTCTCAATGTTGCACCATCTTGGGATTCCTTCAAAAGGAGCAAAGACAACAAACACTTGGAAAAACAAATGTGGTTAGCGTTGGTGCAAAACCAAGCATTCAAGAGGTGATTCACCAAACAAGTCTCATCATCATGCGAAGCATATGGTTTGAAAAAGGATAGTGACATGGCATGTAAGCACATAAATTGAGCACAAGCAAAGATATCATGGGGACAAGCATGTGAATGTGAGTTAGTGAAGCAAATATGTTGGACAAGTGAACAAGCATCGACCTCAAGCTCATAGCAAACATTCACAAATTGCTCAATGAAAGGTCTATGCTAGGCATAAGAATCATCCACAACACCAAATAAAATGAAGTGTCTAAACACATGGGTCAAGTGCTAGACAATCCAAGCATAATATGCATGGGGTGTAGTGAATATAGTGTGGCACTCAACACAATACAAAGAGCAAGTGTTCATCATGTGTGAGGCAATCAAGGCAAGCATGTAGCAATCGATGGGACATGGCATATGTGAAGTGATGACAATGTTGCAACCAAACATATGAGAGGAGCAAGTAATCCAAGAATTGGATGCAACACACAAGGCATATATATCGTGATGCATGGAGCGGTGAAAATGACAAGTCGAATCAAGGTCTCTAACATGTGTGCAATCAAGTGGTCCAAGATGAACAATAAGTCTCATGGTGCAAGCAACACAAGTAGTATGATTCACAATATCCATGCTCATGAAAGATGTCACCTTGAAGGCGTGTCCTTGTGCATTCTTCACAATGCCAAAGTGGTAGGAAAGGAATTGGAGAAGCGAGTCGTGGTCGAATGTATGAGGCTCGCTCTCAAGAGCTTGAATGTTCAACTCATGTGAAGCAGAAGTCGACACAAGGTCCAGGTATCCTACACATGCACAATAGAAAGCAAAGAATGTATGCGCATGGTAGATAAACACATCATCCATCATGGTGGTTCCCTTCTCTTGCACATAACCATTAGAAACACAAGTGCATGAATAATATGATGCAATAATGGCTATATTCATGGCGCTAGGTATATGGTGCAAAGAGGTAAGACAAGCATGCTTCACAAGAAATATGTCAAAATCTCCAAATATATGTGAGAATACTATGGGGGCAAACTCATTATCAAGACTAGGGGCATTGTTGCACTCAATACATGGAAAATCATCTAGCATGAGAGAGGCAACATATGGAGATATATGAAGGCAAGCAATAACAATCATGTCGTGCAAGCTAGTAGTGCGAAGATGCAACATACTAGAGGAAATCATGGCAATCATATCATGTGAGCAAATAATAGGCATAGATAATGCACATGACATATCACAAGCACGAACACAAAACATGATCATAGTATCATCATGGGAATGGGGCACAAAGCAAACATGAAAATAGCAAGCAATATCTCCACCAAGCTTGCAAATACACATACAAGTACTAGAATCAATCATCATGTGTAATGCAAAGCATGGGTCACGAATGCATGGCAAAAGCATAGTAATGAGCATATCATGCAAAGTGAACATGGCAAGATGGGCATAGAATATGTAGTGGACAATAACCCATAGCCAAGTGAGGGTCATGTAGAAGAAATGCACGAAGTCTTTGCGCGAAGAGAGCGGCGGGAAAGACAATCCATGGGATCCCAAGTCATCGTTGCTCTCTAGAGCTCGTTTTGTCAACTCGTGGGATTGCGAGGTTGACAAGAATTCATGGGTACCTACACAAAAGAGACACAAATGAAATAAATTGTGTGTGTGGTAAATGTACACATCATCGATCATGATGTGTATGTGCACGTGAAAGTTAGCACAAGCTAAGCGTTGCTCAAAGAAATTTGATGCATGGTATAAGAACATGTCATCCATCATGAAAGAATAGTTATTGTGTATAACACGATGGGGATGCAAATTGAGCATACAAATATATGGCACATCAATATCATGTTTATTCATGGGGAGCATATTGTGCACATAAGTATGAGGATCATGCAATGGATGGGAGTGATCAAAATCTCCTAAAGTGTATGAGGAAACTATGGGGGTCTCCTCATGAGCAATATTGGAAACATCATATGGAGAAAATGGGCAACACCCAAAACAATGCATATCCAAAGCTAGGTGATCATGGCATGGCATATGAGATAAATGATGCAAAGGGAGCATATCAATATCATCACAAGAGAAACAAATGCCAATAACCATGGGCTTGTCATCTATGCCATAAGTGCAAATTGGGTTAATTTGAATGGCAGATGCATAGTCACTATGAAGAGATTGCAAATATGACATGTGGTCGATCTCATGCATGGCATATGACAAGTCAAGCGGATTGGCAAACATGATGTGACCGAGAGAATTATCACAAGAAATCCTATGTAACATGGCATCACAACAAATAGACTCCACATGGCAATCATCATACTCATCATAAATGGGTAAATCATCACATGGGAAAGTCGCACTAGCATGAAGCATGGTAATAGGTTGATCAACATCATGCAAGCAATCAATGTCAAGAATGTCCACTAGTGGGACTAGAGCATCACCTTCACCTATGTTTACCTTCGTCATTCCACTCATGTGGTGTAGGTGAGGTGGGAAAGACCAAATGGTGGTCATCTTCATCTTGATGGAACCATGTGGGGGGTGCATCATATTCCACCATGGCCATCGTCTTGTCCAAAGGGAGGACGTAGTCGTCGCGAATCGGCGCGTCATCATATATGGGACCTAGCACCAAATGAGAAGACACAATAGAGGTAGAGGTCAAGTTGTTAGAAATGCAAATGGACTCACATGCCCTATCAACTAGCACACTCTTTCTATGTGGTGGTTCACTCACTCCCTCAAGGTAGGTGCACTCAATCTCACGTATGGTGGAGTCACTCATCTCACTCAAATGGTGGGGGTTGTGGCTCTCCTCACATGGTAATTGTGGTAACACATCATATATGTGGCTAGTGGTGAAGTCACTCGCACTCTCAATATGGTGGCAAAAGTCACTCAAGTCATCATACGTCGTCGTGGTCGAAGGGAAAATCCCATGCTCAACCATCTCGTTGTTGTCGCCGTGGATGAAGGCCGAAGATGGCACATCATCACTCTCGCCTCCTAAGAAGAAAGCATCATCCTTGCTCGTCACCATGTCACTCGCCTCCAAAGCATGTTACTTGATTGGCTCCATAGTCGTAGTCGTCGCTGCCGCACTGTCTTGAAAAAGAGTCATGGAGGAATCGACATCATCAATGCCACAAAGAGGGATGGCGATGAAGTCGAACTTGGGAGCATCGTCTTGGAGCTTGTCGGGCTTGGACATCTTGGTGGTACTATCCTCATGCTCGTTCCCATGGAGCTTAGTCGTCGCGAAGTGAGCTTGGGGTGGAGAAACTTTGGCCTTCATGAGTTCTTGTTCCGCCTTGAGAGAACCAATGTAGTTGTCGTCGAGGGACTTGTAGTTCTCGAGGAAGATCGTCTTGGGGATGTCGTTGTGCAATCCCATCATGAAGTGGAACGTCATCAAAATGGGGTCGTCCACGCCGGCTCGTCGCAAGGCAATCTTCATCTCCTTGAAGTACTCGTCGATGGACTTGGATCCTTGGATGGTGTTCTCCAATTGGCGTTGAAGTTGTTCCGTGTAGGTTGGAGGCACAAACTCTCGCCGCAAAGCTCTCTTCGTTTGGGCCAACTCATGTCATAGCTCTCCCAAGGTGTGTGAAGCCACCATGTGGACGCGTAGTCGTGGAAGTTCCTTGTGGTGCACTTCACTTGATCTTCGGGAGGGACTTGATGTAGCTTGAGGTAGTCGTCCATCAAACGCTCCCACTCGAGATACTCCTAGGGTTCTTGAGTCCCATAGAAAGGAATCGGGTGGTCGATGTCGAGGTCGTAGTAGCTCGTGGAAGTCGCAGACTTGAGCTTGGGGAGCTTCTCTTGAGGTGCTTGTGGGCGAAGATGCCGTATGTCCATAGGCGAAGATGCCTTGAAAGTTGCTTGGCGAAGATGCCAAGGGAGATGGTGAAGTCATTGAGCGGTTGTTGGTGTTGAGCTCTTGATCTTCACGTCCTTGTTGGTGATGGTGTCGATGCCGATGTGATCTTTTCGGAGATGGTAGCTCGGAGGCATGTGCTCTTGAGCGTCTTCTCGAAGATGAGGAAGACCGCTTGTAGGACTTGATGAGGGCTTTGATCTCCTCCATTTGAGATTGCATCTTGGCGTCGTTGGAGTTGTTCATGGCATCAAACTCATCGTTGTGGTTGTAGACCGAAGATGAAATGCTTTGCCTATCCTGCACTCCAAGAGAAAAATGTGAGTGGTAGAAAGATAAGAACGAATACCAAATGTACCTTGACCGAAGTTGAAAGTGGATCAATGATCACTCCAATGTGGACAAGCAAATATCACAATTGGTACCAATTCTTGTCGGTTTCTCACACCTACACAAATAAGGCTTATGGTGGAGCTCGGTGAGGATAGTGGCACAAAAATTTGATGTAAAATGTTAGCAAGAGTCAATAATGTTGAAAAAGATTAAAAAATTAGCAAGTGTAACAAGGAGACCAATAGCAATATGGGTGGCACACGGAAACACACACACGGATAGATAAATGGGGTCGTGCAACCAAGGATGAGCACAAAATGTGGAATCTACGGAAAACACTTGTGTTGCACAACTCAAGAGAGACGCTAGCACAATTTCTCTATAGGCGGATACGACACTTGTGCACAACCTATAAGATGCAAAATGTATGTACTTTCTATCCCAAGTATGCTATGTATGTATGGCTCCCGGTGTTATGATCCAAGATGATCTTATATGCAATGTGGTATGATGCTATGGCACTTGCTTACGAGCTCTTTGTTCACTCTTTTTCTTTGCTTAAAAGCTTTTTTTGTATATGACCACTTTGCGAAATGCACAAACCAAGATAGTAATTGTGTATATGCGGGAACAAACTTGAGGCACACGAGATGATATGATACCAATATGATATGGTATGTATGCAATGTATGGTGTAGATCACTAATGTGCACAAGTAACGTTGCCGGCAATACTCAACTGGCTAGTCTCAATAGGCAAGGGACACAAAATGGGCTAGTGGTTAACAAGGCAATGGCAAGGGAATATACAATGGAGGGATACCATGATACCGAGATGATATGGAGGTTACCGTCCGTGGCAATGATGAGTGGCGGTGATCTTGATGGAGATACCAAGATGATGGAGACTCGTCACTAAGTAGCCGAAACACCTTAGGAAACGAAAAAACCGCGAACTCGAAATCTCAAATGTCAAATGTCAAAATGGTGGTAGCGGGAATGAGGTGGTGGTTTTGTGGAAGCTCAATGGGATTGTGGAAAATGCAATGATGGGTTATGCGAGTAGGCAATGCGGAAGTGGAGGTTAAGGTGGTGGACTATACACGGTGTCGGAGTAGGAAGCTCGGTCCCTAAGTAGCCGAAACACCTTAGGAGACACAACTCACAACAAACAAAATTGGGTTAAGTTGGGGTGGCGGAAGTGTATAGTGGTCAAGCCTATGCGGAAGTTATGGTGGTGGTTGATGAAGAAGCAACCGTCCCTAAGTAGCCTAGACACCTTAGGAGACTCAAATCACTACTCAAGCAACCACTAATGCGATGGGGATCAAAATTGGTTAGGTTGCGGAAGTCGGTGGTGGAGTAGCGGAGGATGTGGTGGAAGCCCTAGGCAAAGATGCCAAAGTTCCAAAAATTTGATGGAGTCAAATGGTTTTCGTGGTATTTTTGTTGGAAGGGGGGTGTCAAGAGCTTTTCAACGAGCTAAAGAACGCGAAAATCAGACTCCGGATGAATTAGTTATGGACAAAACAAAAATCAGCCGAAGGGGGAATGCACAGGTTACAGACGTCCGAAGGTGGTCGGACGACCGGTGGCCAGACGTCCGGGCGGGCTCGAAAATCCGTTAATTTGGCTCGGGTTAGGGGTTCCGGTCGTCCGGAAAAGGTCGGACGTCCGGTCGGTCGAGGGGCTCCGGACGTCCGAGAAAGGCCGGTCGTCTGGTGGTCGGGGTCAACGCGAGATGCGAGATCCGGGGCGCGATTTTGGGCGGAAAATGATGATTTTGGGGTCAAAATTGATGAGATTTCGTGGATGAAAGATGGGGAAACTTGGAGAAATGCTAGATCCACTTGAAACCAAGCAAATCCATGGATCAAAATCAACGAAACTTTGTCAAACCAACAAATCACAAAAAAATTTGGGGCTATTTTTGGTGGGGATTTTCGAAATTGGGGAAGAACACAACAAAATTAGGCTAGAAAACAAGGAGGGGAGGCTCCGAAATTGTGATCAACGTGGCTCATGATACCAAGATGATGTAGGGTAGAACCCTAGTGTCCTGGTCTTTGATGAAAGGAGGGAATCCCATGATGAACACGAAGAACATGAGGAGGGAAACGAGTGGAAAATCATGAGGGGAACACAAGAGAACACTCAAACCAACAAGAATGATCACACATGTGCTAGATCCTCGAAACACAAAGAGAGATACAAGATCTAGAGTCAACAACGGACGATACAAGAGGTAACGGTCTTCTCCGTGAGGAGGTCTTGAGGCGGCCGCCCAACAGGGGGTCTTGATGATCTTCTCCGCAAGGAGGTCTTGAATCCAAAGGGACCTTCTCCGTAGAGGCCGCAGTCTCTCTCGTGGAGTAGATCCGATGTGGATGAGCAATGCTCTATCTCTAAATATGAGCTAAACCAATGCTAACCCTCAAATGGAGGAGGTGGACGAGTATATATAGTCTAGTGCCACGAAGGGGTAAGTGACGGCGAAGGGATACATGGGCTCGGCCCGATACACTATGCACAGACAGGCGTCGGACGTCCGACGGGTACCGGACGTCCGGTGGCTCAGGACGGTCTAGACGTCCGACACGCGTCGGACGTCCGCTGATTCTTCTCGGGACAGGTGGTGCCGGACGTCCGGTTGGCGTCGATCGTCCGTTGTTTTGCTTCGGGATCGATGGCACCGGATTTACGGTAAGCGTCGGACGTCCGGTGCCTGGGACTTCTCGGACGTCCTGTGAACGTCGGTCGTCCGGGCGCTGTAGAGAGTCAGACGTCCGATGGCAAGTCGAACGTCTGGCCGCTGTAGATTCTGCAGCTCCGTCTTCTTCCGTCTTTGCTTCCACGCTTCCCTCACGGATGGTGTAGTTGTACACTTGCGCTCGCATTCCTCCTCCTGGTCTGTACCGTTCTGACAATACCTATGCATGCACACGAGTGGAGTGTCAAGTAGTATAACATCCTCAAAGGGGTCAAGTGAGCACGTGTAAAGGAGATGATTAACCTTTGTGTATGCGAAGTAGATGTCGCACGTGTCACTTGCCAAACGGACTCTTGACATGGTGACGTCCGTAGGATGCTCCGCATCACGACCCATTATGCCTGTGACAGAATTAAGCCTTTGGTGTCCTCCGGCCTGTTACCGTGCTGGGACAATACCAATTACGCCTGTTTACGGCCCATGTTGACCCATTTATCCGACCGCTCGAGGCCCACCGATTCTACGGCCCTGTTGGAGGCCCATTTTTCGACGGCCCGTGGGAGGCCCATGGATCCTACGACCCGTAGCAGGGTCAAGGTTACCATGGTCCGTATATGGACCATGGTTGTTGCGGCCACTAGCAAACCAGGGAAAAAGAAGACTAGGAAATAAATAAGCCTGAAACTAACGCTAGGCTATTAAGGCGATTGCACAAATTACGTCCGCTGGGCATCAAAGATCGCCACCAGTGCAATTATAGGGAACAACCTACACTATACAAAAATGGCTTGTTGTTTTCTTTAGCCAGTGGCCTACATGTTAAGAACAAATTTTGTATCACAAGAAAACAAATTACAACTATAAAACAAAAGGAAGGTTGGCATAAAAGTTAACAGTCTGGCAGATAAATGCACCACCAAAAGTTCAGAAGCTCAGTTCATTTGACTCGGCTGTTACGTTTTCATGTTGTATTGTCCGATGGAGCACCATAACCTTTGCCTCCATTTCTCCTAAGCTCCTGAACAACATAGCAAATGTCTGATACTCTGGTTTCAAAACCATGCATATCTTGACGACATCGAACAATGTCTGTCCTTGTTTCACAAAGGGTCTCTGTTACGGAATGGACTTGTGTCCGGAGCACAGATATAACATTGTTTTGAGCTTGCATATCTTGATCATGAGGCAGTTTGATAGAGGCAAAGGTGTCCCGATGTTTCGATGAGATAGATATCGTTTTCTGTGGGAGTCGACTTTGACGATCCGACTACGAACGTGCGAAGACGTCGCGCCTTAGCAATCGCTAAACCAACTTCCGAGGGTTATTGACCATGCCGGAGCACGATCAACCTGACCACGAGGGTCTATTTCCTGCGAGCAAACGAAGAACAAGCAAGAAACTGAGATTGCAATCTGGATATTGCGAATATAAGAGGAAAGCTTTATTAATGAAGGTGGGGTTCTGTGACGTCTTGGTCTGGTCGTTGGACACAAACGAAGTACGCGAAGTTGCAGCTAAGGTGAACTTTTAGTCTAAACAAAACCCAAAGTCTAAACAATGCCCTAAGGGCTGTATATATGGAGGAGAGAGGGGGAATTTCGTGGCCCTTGGTGGAGGGGTCCGAAACCAACCCTAACTCTTATTTCCCCACACATACGGACTCTAAAAACAACCTATACTTAAGTACTTCAAAAATACATGGGCCTGGCCCAATAATAAGGTGACGCAACACCTAGAATAGCCTCTGGACGAAATTTATGAAGTGGCATCTTGTATATTTCGTCCAAGGCTTCATGCACTCATTATGGTGGCTTCAAAGTCCTAGAATCATCACTTGTAACTCCGTTCTTGTTCCCCTTGCGCATGCCATCATCTCCATACTTAAACTTGCTCCAAGGTTCATCTTTATTGTCCAAGCTAGGCCCTTCATTTGTAAGCAAAACAAATGTATCCAATTTAGGCAGCATCATATTCTCATGAGCATTAGAATCGTTACCAAGAAACGGAAGTACCTGATAATTCAATTAGCGTGGGCGAGCTCTAGTAATTGGTCCAGTATGTATAGCAGCAGGGGATGTGGGTGTAACAATGGTATTGATGTCCTCATCATCCTCCCCTTCTTGAAATGAAGTCGTCCTCGACGAAAGCTCATCTTCCTCACCTAAATAAGGCTTCAAATCTGCAATGTTAAAAGTGGGACTAACCCCAAAATCTGCAGGTAGCTCAAGTTTATATGCATTATCATTTATTTTCTCTAACACCTTAAAAGGACCATCAACATGTGGCATTAGCTTTGATTTGCGCAAATTAGGAAATCTATCCTTGCGCAAATGTAACCAAACAAGATCTCCAGGTGCAAACACAACATGTTTTCTACCCTTATCTCCAGCAAGTTTATATTTAGCATTCATACGCTCCATGTTTTCCTTAGTTAACTCATGCATTTTTAAAATCAATTCAGCATGTTCTTTAGCATCAAAATGAACCTTCTCCGAAGATGGAAGATGCAACAAATCAATAGGTGCACGCGGTAGGAAACCATACACAATTTCAAAAGGGCACATCTTAGTAGTAGAATGCAATGAACGATTATAAGAAAATTCAATGTGAGGCAAGCATTCTTCCCACATTTTCTTATTATTCTTCAAAACAACCCTAAGCATAGTAGACAATGTTCTATGGACTACTTCAGTTTGTCCATCAGTTTGGGGGTGACAAGTAGTACTAAAAAGTAGTTTAGTCCTCAACTTAGCCCATAAACATCTCCAAAAGTGGCTAAGAAATTTAGTATCACGATCTGAAACAATAGTATTTGGCACACCATGCAAGCGAATAATTTCACGAAAGAACAAATCACCAACATTAACATCATCGTCGCTTTTATGACATGGTATAAAGTGTGCCATTTTTGAGAACCTACCCATGACAACAAATATGCTATCCCTCCCCTTCTTTGTTAGAGGTAAACCTAAAACAAAGTCCATAGATATATCCTCCCAAGGAACACTAGGTACAGGCAAAGGCATATATAAACCATGAGGATTGAGTCGTGACTTAGCTTTTTGACATGTAGTGCAGCGAGCAACAAAACGCTCAACATCCCGTCTAATCTTTGGCCAAAAGAAATGTGTAGCAAGTATATCCTCCGTCTTCTTGACGCCAAAGTGTCCCATTGATCCTCCTCCATGCGCCTCCTGCAACAACAAAAGATGAACGGAGCTAGCTGGAATGCATAGCTTGTTAGCACGAAACACAAATCCATCGTTAAGAACGAACTTGTTCAAAGTTCTCCCTTCCTTTCAATTCTACAATACATCTTTAAATTTAGCATCATGCATATATTGATCTTTGATGGTCTCCAAACCAAATATTTTAAAGTCAAGTTGTGAAAGCATAGTATAACGACGAGACAAAGCATCAGAAATAACATTTCCTTTACCCTTTTTGTGTTTAATGACATAAGGGAAAGTCTTAATGAATTCAACCCATTTAGCATGTTTACGGTTTAGTTTTGCTTGACTTTTAATGTGTTTCAAAGATTCATGATCAGAATGTATATCAAATTCCTTGGGCCATAAATAATGTTGCCATGTTTTTAAGGTCCGAACAAGAGCATATAATTCTTTATCATAAGTAGAATAGTTCAGACTAGGCCCACTCAATTTTTCAGAAAAGTATGCAACAGGTTTGCCATCTTGTAATAACACACCTCCTAATCCAATTCCACTAGCATCACATTCAAGCTCTAAAGTCTTATTAAAATCAGGAAGTTGGAGTAAAGGAGCATGTGTCAACTTATCTTTCAATACCGTGAAGGCTTCTTCCTGTGCGGTACCCCAAACAAAAGGCGCATCCTTCTTTGTAAGCTCGTTGAGAGGTGCAGCAATGGTGCTGAAATCTCTCACAAAACGTCTATAGAAACCAGCGAGACCAAGGAAACTCCTCACTTGTGTGACCGTTTTGGGCTGCGGCCAACTCTCAATAGCTTCAATCTTGGCTTTATCAACTTCAATTCCCTGTGGAGTAACAACATAGCCAAGAAAAGATACTCGGTTGGTGCAAAAGGTGCACTTTCCAAGGTTACCAAACAAACGTGCATCATGTAGAGCAATAAAAACAACACGTAAATGTTCCAAATGTTCCTCCAAAGATTTACTATAAATTAGTATATCATCAAAATAGACTACCACAAATCGTCCAATGAAAACACGTAAAACTTCATTCATTAACCTCATGAAAGTACTAGGTGCATTAGTTAAACCAAAAGGCATGACTAACCACTCACATAATCCAAACTTAGTTTTAAATGTTGTTTTCCATTCATCTCCCAATTTCATACGAATTTGATGGTATCCACTACGCAAATCAACTTTGGAGAATATTGTAGAGCCACTCAATTCATCAAGCATGTCGTCTAGCCTAGGAATAGGATGACGATAACGAATAGTAATATTATTAATGCCTCGACAATCAACACACATACGCGACGTACCATCCTTTTTCGGCACTAAAATGATAGGAACAGCACAAGGACTAAGGGATTCGCGTATATAACCTTTGTCGAGCAGCTCATGTACTTGACGCATAATCTCCTTCGTCTCCTCTAGATTGGTACGGTATGGCGCACGGTTGGGTAATGATGCACTGGGAATAAAGTCAATTTGATGCTCAATCCCTCGAATATGTGGTAATCCCGGTGGCACGTCTTGTGGAAAGACGTCAGCGAACTCCTGCAAAATGTTAGTGACAGCAGGAGGCAAAGAGGAAGGCACGTCCTCGAATGAAAATAATGCCTCTTTGCACACAAAAGCATAACAAACAGATTTGCTAAAATCTAGATCATCAATATTAGATTTGGTGGCAAGTAAACATGCACTTTTCAATTTAATTTCAGAAGCAACACTAGATGGTTTATTATTAGGCTTCGTTTGTTGCTCAAATTCTTTTGCCACAATCTGATTTTCACTATTATGTTTCTCCTGTTTTGCTTTATTAGCTCTATTAATATCATCTTTCAAAATGGAATCAGGAGTCATAGGAAGCAAAGTAATATTTTTATCCTTATGAACAAGAGTATACTGATTGTTTCTACCATGGTGTACATAATTTTTATCAAATTGCCATGGTCTACCAAGTAATAAGGAACATGCTTGCATAGGTACCACATCACAATCAACATAATCAACATATGTAGAGATACTAAAATGCACACGAACAGTACGTGTTACCTTAACCTTGCCGCTGTTGTTGAACCATTGGATGTAGTAAGGATGTGCATGTGGTCTTGTGGTGAGAGATAGCTTCTCCACCATCTCCATGCTAGCCAAGTTGTTGCAGCTCCCTCCATCTATGATGACGCGAACAGAACGTTCCTTCACAACTCCCTTTGTATGGAACAAATTATGCCTCTGATTTTGCTCAGCTTGTGTGACCTGCACACTCAAAACACGTTGAGCAACTAAACATTCATACATGTCAGCATCTTCAGGAGCCATGTATTGCATCTCATGATCAGAATCATCTCCACCGTGTTCTTCACGTGTAATAAGAGCCAAAGTCTCCTCATCATAGTCACTAGCGGACTCATACCCACCATCCTCAGTAGCAATCATCACACACTGAGATTGGCATTCTCTCGCAAAATGTCCTCTTCCCTTACAACGACGACAAATAATATCACTTGTGTGCCCTGTTGATGCCATGGAAGAAGAAGAGCTCTGCACAGGCCCGGCAGGTGTGCTCTTGGCAGATAGTGGTGGTTGTGCTTGCTTTCTTGAATCACGGCTTGAGGTGGCACCTGATGGAGGTGCTGGTGGAGTGGAAGTAGAGGATGCACGTGGTGTCCATGATGAAGATCGACCTGCAGAAAAGTTAGTTCGCGCCAATGCATGTCGATCCCGCACTTCACGTTCAGCTTTACAAGCAAGATGGAATAAACGAGTGATATCAGTATACTCCTTATACTCTAGAATGGTTTGAATCTCTCTATTTAATCCACCCATAAAACGTGCAAGCATAGCTTCATTCTCCTCAACAATACCACATCTAATCATGCTAGTTTGTAATTCCTGATAATATTCTTCTACAGCATTTTTTCCTTGTCTTAAGCGCTGCAATTTTTGAAGTAATTCACGTTGATAATATGGTGGAACCCAACGAGTATGCACAGCAGTTTTGAAAGCAGCCCAAGTAGCTGGAATAGGATATAATCTACAATGTTCAGACCACCAAACACATGCAAAGCTAGTGAAAGCACAAATAGCAGCAGGAACACGTCTCTCCTCAGGATATTGTAAACATGTAAATTGTTGTTCAGTTTCTAACTCCCAAGTAAGATATATATTAGGAACATATCTACCCTCAAATGGTGGAATATTCAATTTTAGTTTAGGAAGATGATCATGTACCTCAGGTGGTGGTGCAGCCCTACCGTTGCGATTATATGCATGAGGATGACCTGGTGGTGGTGGTGCTGGTGGTTGCACGTAGTTCTGATTTTGATCAACCTCATCCTCGTAATGGTCCTCCACCTCTGCAGTAGCAGTAGGAGCGACAGAAGCACCAACAGTAGGTACAGCAGCACCAGAAGTTTGACCAGGCTCAATGGGAACGCGTTGTGCTCGTCCCACTTGATTTGGAAGACGATGTTGTCGTTGTTGTTGTAGAGGTGCGACGGGCGCAGAGGGCGGTGGAAGACGCACGAGCAATTCATTAAACTTGTTATCGAGCTTTGTTTCGAATGCCTTCTCAATGCCATCTATCTTCTCCATGGCCTCTTCAAATCTGTTTAGCACATTTTCCACTTGTCCACTCATCATTTGCTGAAACTTATCATGTAACTCTTTGTTCGTCATGTTCTCCCAGTCAATCGCGTCGGGTTGTGATCCTGCCATGGTTAGCAGCAATACACAAAAGAATATGATCCTACATACTACTAGAAAATGGCAGTGGTGGAGTGTCACAAATCCGTCAAGCAAATCTCAAATTCTTACCAGTTCTTACCCAGCAGCAGGCAGTGATCGGCAACCGTCGTAGTCAACACTCTCAAAGTTTGGATAGAGCGATTACCAGGGAGAGTCAAACGCACGACGTAGATGTACGTGGAGCTAGGAAGGCTTATAATATGGTAGCAAAAAGGGTCAGCAATAATCAATTCAGAGATGCAAAGTTGAATAAACGCTCAACGACGGTACTGTGCTGGTCCTAGGCTAGACTGTGCTAGAGATGCGAGCCTAGAACACTAACAAAATCATGGCGCTGCACGTAAACAAGGGAGGAGCACGCTCTGAATTTTTTTTCTTTTTTTTGCTCCGCAACAATTTGTTTTTCAAAAAAGTCTACAAATGGTCTAAAAACTGCCTAGCCAGAATTTTCCAGACTTAGTTTTTTTGAGTTTGGAACTATTTTTCTTCTGCGGATGGGTCGAAAGTTGGGGAGTCCTGCTCTGTCACGACTCGGAGTACCGCGTGATCTGGAACTCGAAAACAAAGCAACAAATACTGGACTTGGACTGGTGGCGGAGATGAATCTGGTGGAAACTCAGACTGGTCGCAGATATATGTAGGATGGTGGAACTCGGTCTGGTGGCGAATCGGTGATGGAGGTGGACTCGAATTATCGTGATGGCGGTGGATATGTGGTATATGGCAGCGGTGATGACGATGGTGGTATATGGAAGCGATGATGACGATGGTGGTATATGGCAGCGACGGTGATGATGATGCAGCGACGGCGTGACTATTTGTGAATAGAACTCGAAACTCTAAAGGACTAGACACTAAGACCAGCAACCATACACGACGATGCAACCGCAAATTCAACACAGCAAATACAAAAAAGATTATGCAAAGGCTCAGATTGGTTCGGATAGGATGAACTAACACTATTTTTTTGGCTTTTTCGTGGATTATAGGTATGAAGAACAGACTCGATCTAAACTACGAAAAACTGTAAAATCTCACCGAGCAATCTGGAAATCTGATACCACTTGATAGAGGCAAAGGTGTCCCGATGTTTCGATGAGATAGATATCGTTTTCTGTGGGAGTCGACTTTGACGATCTGACTACGAACATGCGAAGACGCCTTAGCAATCGCTAAACCAACTTCCGAGGGTTATTGACCATGCCGGAGCACGATCAACCTGACCACGAGGGTCTATTTCCTGCGAGCAAACGAAGAACAAGCAAGAAACTGAGATTGCAATCCGGATATTGCGAATATAAGAGGAAAGCTTTATTAATGAAGGTGGGGTTCTGTGATGTCTTGGTCTGGTCGTTGGACACAAACGAAGTACGCGAAGTTGCAGCTATGGCGAACTTTTAGTCTAAACAAAACCCAAAGTCTAAACGATGCCCTAAGGGCTGTATATATGGAGGAGAGAGGGGGAATTTCGTGGCCTTTGGTGGAGGGGTCCGAAACCAACCCTAACTCTTGTTTCCCCACACATACGAACTCTAAAAACAGCCTATACTTAAGTACTTCGAAAATACATGGGCCTGGCCCAATAATAAGGTGACGCAACACCTAGAATAGCCTCTGGACGAAATTTATGTAGTGGCATCTTGTATATTTCGTCCAAGGCTTCATGCACTCATTATGGTGGCTTCGAAGTCCTGGAATCATCACTTGTAACTCCGTTCTTGTTCCCCTTGCACATGCCATCATCTCCATGCTTAAACTTGCTCCAAGGTTCATCTTTCTTGTCCAAGCTAGGCCCTTCATTTGTAAGCAAAACAAATGTATCCAATTTAGGCAGCATCATATTCTCATGAGCATTAGAACCGTTACCAAGAAATGGAAGTACCTGATAATTCAATTAGCATGCGCGAGCTCTAGTAATTGGTCCAGTATGTATAGCACCAGGGGTTGTGGGTGTAACAATGGTATTGATGTCCTCATCACAGTTTGGACGAGATTGCCTTAACAACCAACCTAGTATTACGCACGAACATGCTTTTGGCACTGTCAGTGGGCAGGTACTGTCCCACTGCATCAAGAGCTGACATTGTGGTTATAGTTGCCTCGCCACCTTCAGAAGGTGGCGGTTGCACCATTTTTTCCATAGCTTGCTGAAAAGTTGAGTTTTTATACATTAGTAGTACCATAACTGAAGATATTAAGGAGGCAACAAAACCAAACAAAATAGCTTTGGTCTATATACAAAACTTATTTTGGTGAACCCATGTAAAATATTAGTTGTATTTTACTGCAAAGTACATAATAAAACCAGGTTCCAAACATATGACCATGTACCATGGCTAATGTATTGTCTATTTCTTCACATTATATTGACAGCTAAGGATAAAGAGACAAAGTTTATAATACAATAAGCATAGTATGACATCATTTATATCACAAAACAACTGAGAACAGACAAACTGGCAATTGTAACATTGTGTGGGCAAGTCCAGCACGGAACTAGATTACAGGTCAAGATCAAAGGAACATCACTCCTCTCTTTTAAACCTTGTAAGGTGCAATGGTACGCTAAGACAACTATGTATAAAATTGAAAAGAGAAATAGACATTGACTGAAAACCATGCAGTTCAAGGCACGAGTCAGAGTAAGTATTAGTTAAAAGGCATGAGGATTATGGACTTACAACAGCGGCTTTGACTGGTGTAGTCATGCCCTTCGTCTAGCTAGTGTGACATTCCTTGAAGATTTCCACAACATTTGGTTCAGGTACTTTTTGGTCCTTGCGGGCTTTCCTCTGCATTTGGAACAAGTCAATATAGATATGATAATATGGTACAATGAATAGAGTGAAACAACAACTAATTACAAGAGCCTCGCAGTGTGCAATATAGATACGAGATCCTGTCGTCTGTTGGAATTTCACTTTCGTACGGTTGGCCTTATTCTTTGAACAGTTCACCTACAAGAAGATAGATTTGTGTGGCACATGCATAAATAGGACTTCAACATGTGATCGGATCACATATATATAATGTACCTGATACTTCGGATCAGACCAGTGTATAACGAGGCCTCTCCAGTCTTCATCCGATATATTTTCCACTAGAGATGTTTGGGCAAGTTCACTGTTAGGCTTGCCTTCAAAGAGAGTTTTCCTCAAGTTATACCGATACTGTCGCAGAGCAGACTTGAAAACATGGGTGCAAGCTTCTCTGGTTGCATCATCTTGGCTATCCATCTTGAACCTCATCTGTTCAAAATTATGGGAGTCTCATTATCAGCAACCTAGAAAGTATGGGACAGAGCAAGACGGTATTACTAGTTTCCATACATAACCATACTTACAGATAAATGGTCGAGGAAGGTGTTGAACTGGGTTTCCTCTTTGTCAATTCTGTACTGAATCCATGTTGGGAGGCTACGTGCATGACACCTAACGACAACCGCTGCCTCTGATACTAACTTGGCTGATTCTGTAGCATCACGTGGCCTTTTTAAACCTGCCTCAAAACAGATCTCCATTCTTCCTCCTCTAGATTTAGTTAACCTATCGAGCATTATCCCTGATGTTTGTTTCCTCTTGCGCCTAGGTGCTAGTCCAACAACGAACATAGGAAGTGTTAGTGTACATCAAACTATGAGACTACATATAAAGAAGCATGCAACTGTAACTTGACTCCAATAACTACCTTCTTCCTATTGAAGCTCACAAAGTTCATTTGATCTTGCCAACTCATCTTGTGTCAAGAGTGCTTCGGAAGTAGTGTCAGGTGGCAAGGGAGCTTGGGAACGTGCTCTAGCTGAGTTGACCAATGAGTAAATCGTGCAGCTGGCGGTACGGTGGAAGGTGTTGCAACAACTAGGGTTGTCTCTGCTTGTTTGGTGGCAGCTATTTGTTTCTATTTGTCCTGTTCTACAGCTCGTGTAGCATGGATACCATGTTTGTACAATTTTCCACTGGACTTTGACCTTCAATTGCACCATCAGTACCAGCAGAATCTGCAGGATTCTTCGGCTTCCCTTTCCTTGTCAATCTGTGTTGCTTCCTCTTTCTCTGTTACATGTTAAGTCAAGCCGACAAGAAAAATGAATAACAATTTAGTTCTTCAGAACAAATTGATGTGTGATACAAAAGAACTGAACTTTGATGTTAGACAACCACATGATAGGAGAATGTAATATGTACGAAAAATAGGACGACATGAGATAACCAGAACTATGATGTATAAACTAAGCAGAAGTCATTTCACTAAATTAGAAGCAATGCAATGGAAGGTAGACACCATATGAAAGATGCTACAAATATCGCTCTGCCAAGTTAACAGTGTCTCATCATAAATGGTGTTTAAACAAATGTGAAGCAGTACAAGAAATAAATCATATGCAAGATGCAAACAACATCACACTACCAAGTTAAAGGTCTCTCGTCATTAGTGTCATTGCATATTCACAGCTTATGATATGTAAACTAAGGAGAAGGCATTTCAACAAATTAGAAGCAATGAAAGCTAGACACCATATGAAAGATGCAATGAAAATCACTCTACCAAGTTAAAACTGTCTCGTCATAAGTGCCATTTCAACAAATTAGAAGTAGTACAAGCTAGAAAAGAATGCGAGATGTAACCTATATCGCACTCCCAAGTCAAACGTGTCTTATGATAAGTGATTGTTGTAGGTTACACAACAATAGTACTTTGATGTAAGAACATGGTGTGATAGACAGATATTGTATGTTCTAGAAACAGGAACACATGTCTTATTCACAAGTATAATGTGTAAAGTAAGTAGATGGAATTCAACAAAATTAGAAGCAATACAAGCTAGACATCATACATAACATGCAACCACATATAACAGTGCCAAGTTAGAGGGAGCACCTGTGATGGTGCACTAGGGGAGACGTGCTCATCATCAACATAGCTACGTTGAGTGTCTATGCATGTGTTGTCATGGAAATCATCTTGGGGGGATGGAGTAGAATTTGTAGAGGCCCTCAGTTTGGAAGGAGCACCTTTATCCGTTGCCTTGCTAACTTCCTTTCGCTTTATTGATTTTGAATTGTCAAGTAAAACCGACAAGAAAAAGCAATAAAATTCACTCTTCAGAACTCATTCGTGCATGATACTGACAATCACTACTTTAATGTAAGGCAAACACATGATACCAGGATGGAATAATACGAAAACAGGACGGGATGGCATATTCACAACTGTTTGTGTAAACTAAGCAGAAACCATTTCAGCAAATAAGAAGCAATGCAAGCTAGACACCACATGAAAGATGCAACCAATATGACTCTGCCAAGTTAAAAGCGTCCCATCATAAATGGCATTTCAACAAATTAGAAGCAGCACATGCTATAAATCATATGAAAGATGCAACTAATATCACACTGCATATGCTAAAGGTGTCTCGTCATATTGATTGATGTGGGATACAAAAAACAATAGTTTTATGTAAGGACATTGTCGGTGTCAAAACCGGCGGATCTCGGGTAGGGGGTCCCGAACTGTGCGTCTAGGCCGGATGGTAACAGGAGGCAGGGGACACGAAGTTTTACCCAGGTTCGGGCCCTCTTGAGGGAGGTAAAACCCTACGTCCTGCTTGATTAATATTGATGATATGGGTAGTACAAGAGTAGATCTACAACGAGATCAGAGAGGCTAAACCCTAGAAGCTAGCCTATGGTATGATTGTATGTTGTCATTGTCCTACGGACTAAAACCCTTCGGTTTATATAGGCACCGGAGAGGGTTAGCGTTACACAAGGTTGGTTACAAAGGAGGAGATATCCATATACGTATTGCCTAGCTTGCCTTCCACGCCAAGTAGAGTCCCATTCGGACACGAGACGAAGTCTTCAATCTTGTATCTTCATAGTCTAACAGTCCGGCCAATGGAGATAGTCCAGCTGTCTGGAGACCCCCTAATGCAGGACTCCCTCAGTAGCCCCTGAACTAGGCTTCAATGACGATGAGTCCGGCGCGCAGTATTGTCTTCGGCATTGCAAGGCGGGCTCCTTCTCCGAATACATCACAGAAGAATTTGAATACGAGGATAGTGTCCGACCCTGCAAAATAAGTTCCACATTCCACTGTAGAGAGAATAATATTTTTGCAGATCTAATTTGTTGGCTTGTTTTGGCAACACGACGTTATGTCATGGCCCGGTGATTATTCGAACCATTTCTTTTAACCAGCCCCGCACATAATGCGAGGCAGTTTTTCGACACGTCTTGTCAAAGCAGAGATCGTGTCCCCTTATTACGGGATTCTCATCAATACGGGCATGGGTAACCCAACCGCGCCATCAATTGCGGCGCTTGGGGGATAAACGAGTTTTACCAGGCAAGGGGGGACGCTTAGTTTTGTCCGCGCCTTTCTATCCACGCCTTCTTCCTCCTTTGCTCATCCGCTCCCGCACACTCGAGCTCTAGCGCCCAAGTCCTCACTTCCATCTCAACCTTCTCCAACCATGTCCGGAGCGGGAGGCAAGTGGATGGTCTCCTCCATCACGGAGGGAGACATCAGGAAACTAAGGAGAGCCAGATACCTGCCCGATGACATCGCGTACCGGCTCCCAGATGAGGGGCAACTCATCCCCACCCCCAGGCCCCATGAGAGGGTGGTATTCCTCACCCATTTCCTCCGTGGATTGGGATTCCCTGTCCATCCCTTCGTCCGGGGCTCATGTTTTATTACGGCCTGGATTTCCACGATCTGGCCCCAAACTTCATCCTCAACATCTCGGCGTTTATCGTCGTGTGCGAGGCCTTCCTCCGCATCAAGCCCCAGTTAGGCTTATGGCTGAAGACCTTCAACGTCAAGCCGAAGGTGATGGGCGGCCGCCAGGCGGAGTGATTGGGCGCCATGGTGGGCAAGATGCCCAACATAACATGGCTCGAGGGCTCCTTTGTGGAAACCATAAAGGGGTGGCAATCGGGGTGGTTCTATATCACCGAGCCGTGCGACCCCGCATGGGTAGCGGCCCATGAGTTCCGATCTGGCATCCCCATGCGGCTCACCTCCTGGAAGGAGAAGGGCCTGTCCTGGGGTAATTCAAAAGAGCTGACCGGACTCCAGACATGTATTCAAAACATGGTGGACAAGAAGCTCAAGCTCGTCAACATAGTCCAGGTTATGCTCATCCGCCGGATACTCCCGTGCCAACAACGGGAGTTCACCTTGTGGGAGTTCAATCCGGTGCAGCACCGAACTCTGAACAGGCTCTTCGACATGACTCATGAAGATGCCTGGAGGGTGCTGTTCAAGAGAGCCGAGGTCCCTCCCCCCATTACTGAGGATCTCGGATTCAGTGCGAAGCGCCAAGCCAGTGCGGTGAGTTGTTTTACCTTTCACAGGATACTTATTTTTATATAGATTGACTCTATGCGGGATCTAAACTCCCTTGCCTTTGACAGGACTGGCAGAAGATGGCCGGACAGATCGACTGTCCGGCTACTTTGCCCGAAGGCCCCGCAGACGCCCTTCTGGCGAAGATGTTGACTCCGGCCCCTTATAAGGTGCCGGAGAAGACCAAGAAGGCCAAGGGAGCTCGAAAGAGTTCCCGACGACAGGCGTCGTCAGACTCACCGTCCGATGACTCTGCGGCGCACTCTTCCCCCGAAGACGAGGAAGAAGAAGAAGAAGATGCTCCCCCACCGACTGGGGGAGACAGAAAAAGGAAGGCCGCCCCAACTGGGGGGGGCGAAGGGTCCAAGAAGGGAAGAACCCTCCTTCCGGACAGCTCCACCGCCGCCGACGAAGACGAGTGGTTGCCCAGGGCCAAGCCCCCGGGGAGATCGTAAGTATTCGGATACCAAAGTAACCCATAGGATTCCTTTGTCACACTGCTTTCCCTAATCGCCGAACATAATTATGCAGGCCGCCACGAGCCAATATCGAGGAATCCTTGGACGGCTCCCTGGGCTCGTTGGACATGGATAGCGATCCAGTCCCGACCACCACCTGCCCTCATCCTGCCGACGACGCTGAAGTGTTGTCTCAAGAGGCACCGGATCGAGGGGGGACCGTCCCGGAGGCGCCTCAAGGCGACCTTCCGGACTCCGGGAGCCGAGGGGACGGGGTCCCCGAGAGCTCCGAGTTCGGCCCTCAGCCGAACACCGCCCCGGATCCTCCAACGGTTCCAGGCTCAGGCAGGCGGTCCCCTTCTAAGAGGGGCAAAACGCTAGTGCCGGTGACCTCTAACCATCCAAAGGCACCGGACAGCCTGCTGGAAGCGCTTCACAATGCTTCCATCGACGAGGAGCACCGCACCATCATGAGTGCGGTGATCCAGAAGGTTCAGTCTGCCAAGAGCGGATTGACTGAAGCCTGTGCCAGCCTTCTAATAGGCTTCGAGGTAAGTGTTTTAAAATGTAGTAGAAGTATAACCGCATAGACAGTAGCCCCTGATGCTTTGTTCGGTGTTCACAAAGAAAAGCCGAACAAAGGATCAAATAATATCGCAGGAGTCTAATATAAGTATGTCAATATGCATATGCAGGCTTCTCTGCTGGCGTCCGCCGCACTAACTGCGGAGGTCGCCGTACTGAAGCAGGACCTTGATGGGTCCAAGAAAGAGCTCGGCCTTGCCAAGAGGCAGCTCGAGGAGAACGAGGGTAAGTAATACCCTGTCTATAGATATGTATATATAAAAAAGGACACGATTGCAAAATGACAGGATCATTGTATGTTTTGCCAGGGGCCATGACCGAGGTGGCGACCCTGAAGCAAGCGCTGACCAAGGCCGAAGATACAGCGGCCAAGGAGCACACCGAGCGAGAGAGGCATGAGGCTCGGGTGGGCGAGGTGCAGCAAGAGCTCCAGGCTCTCGTGACGAAGCACGAGGCGTTGGAGCTTGACTTGAAGACACAAGAGTCTGAGCTTGCCACGGCCCGTGAGAGTGCGAAGAGTGCCAAGGCCGAGGCCTAGAAGGCCCTTTAGGAGATCGACACGATGAAGAAGATAGCGGCGGGTAAGGCTTTCTATATGCAAAGCAAGCATGTAAAAGTGAATTACCGATTACTTACCCGAATCCGGAGCTCTTCAGGAGCATTCGCAGATTTGCCCCGCAGTGTGTCCGATGCCGCACAATTTTACCAGGCCGAGGACGGAAGCTCGACGAAGAAGCTGTTCTGGTCTCAGTATGCTGAGGCCGAACATCCAGTGCCAATGAGCGATGAGCTGAAGCAGATGGTCGAGCTACATAAGGCGGCCGATCAGGCCATGAAGGGCTTCGTAGTCCGGTTGTTGCCTAGCGACGCCCTTCCGAACAGCTTCTTCGGCCTGGTGAGGCGGCTTGTGGATGCCTGCCCACGGCTGGAGGTCGTCAAGCGATCCGTTTGCATTGAAGGTGCACGCCGGGCTTTCGCCCGTGTAAAAAGGCAGTGGGTCAAGCTAGACGCCGTGAAGCTGATCAAGGAGGGGCCGCCGGAGGGCAAGGAGCACCGCCACCCCGAGATGTACTACGAGGGTGTTCTGCCAGGTGCCCGTCTTATCGCGGATGAGTGTTCACAAATGTAATATTTGAATGAGACTTGCTTGTTTTGTCCTGTATGTATGAAAACTTGTATCATACTCACTATGCAACGCTTGTTAGAATTTAAAATATTACCTTCTATTTGGCTGTTTATCCAATCTGAGAGATGGCTAGTCCTCGGCTTCTGCCCCCATACCACGAGTGCTGGGGTGTTCGGGATAAACCTGAGCACTCTTGTTCCCATGTTTGGGTCCTTCGAGGGAGGTGCTCAACACCACGAACAAGGCAACCGGACTAATAATGCTTTATCACTCTCACTTAGCCATAGAATTCTATAATTTTAAATTTCGGCGAAGCCCCTGGTATTCAGAAGGCCGAATTCGAGGCGCGATACACGCCTGTAAGCCGGACAGAGCCGGCCCCTCACCCTAAGAGGCATAAGTCTTTAGGGACTCGAAAAACCTCGCCGAACAGCGACCAGTCTCTCACCTTATCATGACAGTCAGTTTTAGCTTTCTCTACTGAGGTGCTCAGCCCGGCAGAACCGGGGCACAATCACAGTAGTTCTCCTAGCGCTACCTTAGCCGATAGAGCGGAACGTAAGGTACCAAAACATAGGAGCCGGGCAAACCCAACATTTGACCAAAGACATGATTCGGAGCTGATGCATATAATGCTATAAGTTCGGGGTGCCGCACTTGTGAAAGTGTTCGGACTTTTCACACCGCATTGTGGGGTATGTGAGCCCCTGGTGTGTTGGCCGTACCAGAGTGTACGGTTGCAAGGCGTCATTAATGAACACACACACACACACACACACACACACACATATAAAACAATAATGCAATAGTAGTTGTAATGTCATGCATTGTTTATTGAAAAATTGCGTTAAAGCAGAGTGACACAGATAGTGCGATAAGCAAAAGAGTAGGACTATGTCCCTTCCAAGGGCGAGCTGACGAATGATATGAAATCTGTAATCAACCTGGGAATTCCGTTGTATAACGTAGTTGTCTGCCTCCTTGGTTGATGTATCATGTGTTCGGCAATAGAGCTGCCGGACAGTGTTTCCAGATATTAAAGTCCTGAAAGGAAAAGAAAAATAACCAAACGGGAAGCCCCTAGTGCGATTTAGGCCGCGTTTTGGGGCGTGCCGCAGTTGTTCCCCCCTCCCCACCTATGCCCATGGTATTTTTAATGCGTAATTATGTATGCGCGGCACGAATATCGCCGTTGGGCTGGGATTGGGGTGGCCGCCGTATTGCTACGCGAGCTCAGATCACGCTAGGCGGTCTATTTGCTGATTTCCCCGAGCGCGCTTGAAGGTGTCCGGGCTTTGAAACGCCAAACTGGTAGATTGCCTTGAGAGGCTGCTTTGCACTTCTGCTGCGAGGGCCACAGTGTGCTCCTCTGTTCAGACAGAGCGCTCTGTGTTTCCATCGACTATAATAACTCCGTGAGGTCCTGGCATCTTGAGCTTGAGGTATGCATAATGCGGTACCACATTGAATTTAGCAAATGCGGTTCGTCCGAGCAGCGCGTGATAACCACTGCGGAACGGGACTATATCAAAGATTAACTCTTTGCTTCGAAAGTTATCCGAGGATCCGAAGACCACTTCCAGTGTAATTGAGCTTGTGCAATGGGCCTATACGCCTGGAATGATGCCCTTAAAGGTCATTTTTGTGGGTTTGATCCTTGAGGGGTCTATACCCATTTTGCGCACTGTGTCCTGATAAAGCAGGTTCAGGCTGCTGCTGCCATCCATAAGGACTCGTGTGAGGTGAAATCTGTCGATGATTGGGTCTAGGACCAGTGCGGCGAATCCGCCATGACGGATACTAATGGGGTGGTCCCTGCGATCGAAGGTGATCGGACAGGAGGACCAAGGGTTGAACTTTGGGGTGAATGCCTCCAATGCATATACGTCCCTGAGCGCATGTTTTCGCTCCCTCTTGGCGATGTGGGTTGTGTATATCATGTTCACCGTCCGCACTTGCGGGGGAAACCTCTTATGTCCTCCAGTGTGCGGCTGTCGGGGTTCTTCCTCGTCATCGCTATGCGGCCCCTTGTCCTTGTTTTCAGCAATTAACTTGCCGGCCTACTTGAACACCCAACAATCCCTATTGGTGTGATTGGCTGGCTTGTCTGGGGTGCCGTGTATTTGACACGAGCGATCGAGTATGCGGTCCAAGCTGGACGGACCCGGCGTACTTTGTTTAAATGGCTTTTTCTGCTGACCGGGTTTAGAGCCTTTGAATATGGCATTGACTGCCGTATCCTCAGTATTTTCGCTATTAATGCAGCGCTTATGCTTGTTGCGATGTGACCTGCTATTGTCATCCTTGGTATCTGAGGTACCATGGTTCTTTGATATGTTATTACTGCAAGCCAGCCAGCTATCTTCTCCCGCACAAAAGCAGGTCATGAGCGTCGTGAGAGCTGCCATAGATTTCGGCTTTTCCTGACCAAGGTGCCGGGCTAGCCACTCGTCTCAGATGTTTTGCTTGAAAGCTGCTAAGGCCTCCGCATCCGGACAGTCAACGATTTGATTTTTCTTTGTGAGGAACCGAGTCCAAAATTGCCTGGCCTATTCTTATGGCTGCTGAATTATGTGGCTCAAGTCATCGGCGTCTGGTGGTCGCACATAAGTGCCCTGAAAGTTGTCGAGGAATGCGGCTTCCAGATCTTCCCAATAGCTAATGGAGTCCGCTGGCAAGCTATTAAACCAATGCCGCGCTGGTCCTTTGAGCTTTAGTGGGAGGTATTTGATGGCATGTAAGTCATCACCGCGGGCCATGTGGATGTGGAGGAGGAAGTCCTCAATCCATACTGCGGGATCTGTTGTGCCGTCGTATGATTCAATGTTTACAGGTTTGAAACCTTTTGGGAATTGATGTTCCATTACTTCGTCTGTGAAGCATAAGGGGTGTGCGACGCCTCTGTATTGGGCTATATCTCGACGCAGCTCGAATGGGTATTGCCCGCTGTGTTTAGCCCGGGCGGATTTGCTTTTACTGTATCCGGCGTGACGTTTATCGTCTCGCAGAGTGGTGCGCCCTTGTGATCCATAGATCGATCTTGAATGCTTTTCTTTGTCCTCCAATATGTCTCGCAGGTCTGGCGTATCTCCCCATGCCTTTTTATTTGAATGGCATTGGGGTGGAGGCTGAGCTTTTGGCTGGAATGCCTCTCTATCGCGGCCACGAGGTGGCCGATCAGCCATATCATATGCTTCTTCCTCCAGTCGGGGTAGTAACCTGCGCCTTGGGTAACTCTTGGAGGGGCGCTCGCATTTATAGTTCTCGGCTGCGAGGACTTCAGTCCATTTGTCAGCTAGCAGATCTTGATCAGCTTGAAGCTGCGGCTTTTTCTTCAGGCTATTTGCCGTGGCCATAAGCCGGCGCTTGAAGCGCTCTTGTTCGACGGGATCCTCTGGGACGGCGAATTCATCATCGCCGAGGCTTGCCTCGTCTTTGGAGGGGGCATGTAATTGTCATCCTCCTCCTCTCCGCCAGCCGCTCTCTCAGGAGAGCTGGCTCCTTCATCCTCCTGCTCTAAATCTTGCTGGAGGGGATTGTTGTTGTCTTCGGCGCTATCCGGAGTGTTATTATATCCTGTGCCGGTATCACCACTTTTGCTTTGGCGGGACTTAGAGCGGCGCCGCTGACGTTGGCGCTTGGGTTGCTTCTTGGAGGGGTCATCCTCCGCTATCTCGTCGCCATTGCCCTCGTTGGGTGTATCCACCATGTATATGTCATATGACGATGTGGCTTTCCAGTGCCCTATAGGCACTGGTTCGCGTTCGTCTCCTACATCATCGTCCATACCGTCGATGTCTTCGGAGTCGAAGTCGAGCATGTCGGTTAAATCATCGACAGTGGCTATGAAGTGGGTGGTGGGTGGGCGTCTAATTTCTTCGTCTTCCGCATCCCAATCCTGTTGGCCATAATCCGGCCAGGGCTCTCCTGACAAAGAGAGAGTCCTTAGTGAATTCAGAATGTCACCGAGGGGCTAGTGCTAGAAGATATCCGCGGCGGTGAATTCCATGATCGGCGCCCAATCGGATTCGATTGGCAGGGGCGTGGACGGTTCGGAGTCCGGGAAAGAGTCCGGCACCTTGGAGTCACGGGCTGCGCAGAGGTTTATGCTGGTGTTTGGCTCGATCGCCGTCGAGACTGCAGCCCCTGAGGTGGTGTCTAGCCACCCATCCTCGATTGGCGCAGTTTGCTCCGAGCTGAGGATCGGAGCAGATGCTGGTGCGGCCTCTGGGGTACTGTTCGGCAGCAGAGTTAGGTCATACCCATCGCGATAGTGCGGCGCGCCCGGCTGTGGCTCGAATCCGTCGAAGATCAAGTCTCCGCGGATGTCGGCCGTGTAGTTCAAACTTACAAATCTGACCTGATGGCCAGGGGCGTATCTTTCAATCTGCTCCAGATGGCCAAGCGAATTAGCCCGCAGTGCAAAGCCGCCGAATACGAAGATCTGTCCGAGGAGAAAAGTCTCACCCTAGACCGCATCGCTATCGATGATAGTAGGAGCCATCAAGCCTAACGGCGACGACATAGAGGAACTCTCAATGAAAGCACCAATGTCGGTGTCAAAACCGGCGGATCTCGGGTAGGGGGTCCCGAACAGTCCGTCTAGGCCGGATGGTAACAGGAGGCAAGGGACATGAAGTTTTACCCAGGTTCGGGCCCTCTTGATGGAGGTAAAACCCTACGTCCTGCTTGATTAATATTTATGATATGGGTAGTACAAGAGTAGATCTACCACGATATCAGAGAGGCTAAACCCTAGAAGCTAGCCTATGGTATGATTGTATGTTGTCATTGTCCTACGAACTAAAACCCTTCGGTTTATATAGGCACCGAAGAGGGTTAGGGTTACACAAGGTCGGTTACAAAGGAGGAGATATCCATATACGTATTGCCTAGCTTTCCTTCCACGCCAAGTAGAGTCCCATCCGGACACGAGACGAAGTCTTCAATCTTGTATCTTCATAGTCTAACAGTCCGGCCAATGGAGATAGTCCGGCTGTCCGGAGACCCCCTAATCCAGGACTCCCTCAGACATGCTTAATAGACAGATGTACTGTGTACTAAAAACAGAAGGCATGTCACACTAACAGGTATAATATATAAACTAAGCAGAATAACACATGCAATTTAATCAGATTGGAAGAATTACAATCTATACACCATATGCAACATGCAACCACAATCACGCTGCCAAGTTAGAGCAAGCACCTGCGATGCTAGTGTAGGGGAAATGTGGTAATCAACTATAGATCTACGTTCACTATCTTCATCTAGCCTTGCTGTTTCTTGAGAATCATGTGGGGAGGCTGATGTTGCAATCTTTAAATGAGGATCTTTTCTCATAGTAGTCCATTGGCCTGACTGCCTCATCATAAGTGATTGATGAGGGATACACGAGAACATTAGTTTGATGTAAGAACATGGTTAATAGACATATGTACTAGTATGTACCAAAAACAGGAAGGCATGTCATATTCAAAGGTATAGTGTGCAAGCTAGGCAGATGCAGTTTAACCAAATTGGAAGCGATACAAGCTAGGCATCCGGCTGGAGTGGTGAGCATGATCATCTAGGACCTGAGAGCCTGGCGGGAGGCGGGCTGCTTCGCCACCATCGTGGCTTTTTAGCTGGCTTCCAGGTGATGCTTGTCTGTGCTGGGCTTGTCACTGGCTCAGCCAGTGCCCTGACTAGCTATTTGACTTCTGGTGCTCCTGGGATGGTGGTTCATGTAAACAGTATCTTTCCTTATCTTAATAAAGACCGACTTCGGCCTTTCGAATACAAGCTAGACACCATATGCAACATGCAACCACATATGACACCGCAAAGTTAAAGCAGGCACTTGGGATGGTGGTTCACTGAGAGCGAGATTGTTAACTCCAGAGCTACGTTTACCATCTCCATCCACTGACACTACACCCTTTAAAGTGCTGAAATGTGTCTGGCCTACCCGCGTACGAAGTTGGAGCGACTTCTCTCTTTTCTTTTCTGCTTCTGTGAAGGCAGAGTCTGAAATACCCTTGCATAAAAACACAATAGTGAGAGTATGGGCGAAGTGTGTGCAGAACTAGTGCACTTCTAAAGTAGCAGATAGCAAGTGGCTGAAAAATAAATGATAGGATACATATGATAGCTCTACAACATTGCATGGCAAACAAAGTTAGATTCTACTCCATATGATTTTGTAATATATGAGCACAGGAAATGTAGGTACTCCTCTAGTACACCACCACATGTGGTCCTATCAAGATAACAGTCAACTAAAAATAAATAGGTTAGTCAAATTTTTTAAGAACTGTCCGATCTATAAGGAACGGGCAGATGGCCTTCGTCTACCTCCTGCCAGTCACTGTTGATGATCTTTCTCGAACCGCCAGCGACCACCGGCCCAGACCCCTGCCTCCGCCGCCCCGCCCTCCCCTGGACCTCACACCACCGCCGTGCTTGGTAGCGCCCCCAGGCCATCCCTTTAATCCCGACCAACCTCCAGATCGGGCGCCAGCAGCTCTAGGCCCCACACTCCCCTAAGATAAACACCGAGGCGCTGCTTCCCCGGCATAATAGGTGGACTACCGCCTGCTACACCGGGGAATGCTTCCGTTAATTGGGAATCAACTGACCAGGAATTGAAATCCAGGGGGGCGAAGGACCTCTAGCTAAGGTGAAATAGTATATGAGGAGAAACCTTGTGCATCGCAAGTTACTAGGAATATCTAGTATCAAGAAGAAGCGGTCAACTAGTGTCTTCTACGGGATGAATACCGTGCAAGCAGACACATAAGATTTGCATGACTAAGGGAAGAGGAGTACCATTTCCGGTTGCCAGTGTGGTGGCCTCCATATGTCACGCCGATCTTCTTCTTTTTGCCGGGGAAACCGATGTTTTGGAGGAGGGTGCGGGCTTGGACGAACCCATGGCCAAATTGTTGACTGTGTTGCCGTGGCCACATGTCGGCAGAGGGGAAACAGATCCAAGGCGGCGAAGGATGGCGTAGCAGGAACAACTCCGGTGCGGTGGACGGTGGCGAAGTTAGAGCGGCAGCGGTGAGGCGCAGGACGGTGTGGTTGAACTGGCTCGGGTACGGACAGCTCGGCCTCGGCTTCAACTACTAGCCTTGGAGGGCGTTGCGGTTGAGGTTGCGGTGGACGACGGCGTCGGGGTATCGGCTCCGGCGTGATGGAGGAGGGCGGTGGTTGATGGGTGGGATGGGGTTGCGGGCGGAGGACGCCGGGGTTTCACGGCTAGTGGAGAGGTAGTTTCGGCGCCCACGGAGTACGAATGGGGAATCGGACGGGGGTGGGGGGGTGGGGGAGCTAAGGGAGAACCATGTTTCGGTCAGGGACGCACTTGTTTTTGGCTTTTTTTGAACAGAAGGGACACGCTTGTTTGAAATTTGGGGAAAGTACAAACTTTCCCCCTCTTAAATTTCAGACCTACTGCGGTCGGGAGTAGGATGGTGATCCCAAGTGTCCCAAATAGTGGGCGGGAGCGATTTCGGCCGTACGCATGCGTGCTTAGGCGGCCATTGTGTATGAATGTTTTTCGGAGGTGGTTGCGTGGCGTCTAGATGAAGCTGCAAACCTACCCCGGTTTAGACCTTTGGACGTCGGGCCGGTAGGTTTCATGGGTCGGAGTTAGAAAAGTAATTTCCTTCTACTACCAAACATTGGTCTCACGCGGTTTCGGGCGAGTAGAGGCTCTTTTGGCGCTTCGTTTGAAATTTTGAAACAGAAGCGTTCACGTTTAGAGTACTCTTGAAATTTTGAGGATTGACCTAAATAGACAATGTTAAATTTGACCTTGTATGTTTGAAAACCTCATTAAATTATCCGCTTCTTTTTGAAATTTTGACACTTGGAAATCCTATAACTACGATTATTTTGGAATGGAGGAGCTAAATTTGAATCTATTTTGTACATGACTATATATGCTATTATGGACAAAATCAGAGCAAAGATTGGTGCCCCCATAATTTAGGTATGATTTACAAATGCCATGATATCGAATTCAAATAATTGAATGGACTTCATGTTGAATTCGATTTTTTTAAACCACCTTAAGTTGAATTCAAATGTATGCTAGTTCATAGCTAGCTATTTATAATGTTCAGTGTGTAACTTTCGTATGTATAATGTGCTTTACACACACAACATGAACTATACTCACGTTTATATTCGATTGCTAAAGCGATGCATTGTCTGGAGTTCAAAATACTAACTATGTGGATCAATTATGTCGAATAATAACATAGACATGCTCAAATTCGATAGAATCTAGATGTCTGATGGATCAATGACCGTTCCTTACGCGAATTGCAAATATCATGATCCCATCCTAATATTTGGATACAATTTATATCTTTAGTCAATGTGTACATCCGTCTTTTATGTGTAGTTTCACTCTCCATCGGTGGTCTCTCACACATGCTCACACACTCTCTCCCGAGGTGTCTTTCTCGCAGACATGCTCTCGATATAACCCTCCCTCCCTCTTGTAACCATTTATGACTGTTTTCACTAATCTTTATCATAAGCACTCTTCCTCTCACAAGCATACACACGCGCAATCCCCATCGACCCTTTCTATATACATAGACCTGCCTACGTGTCTCCTGTATGCACATTATCTTTAGGCCTGTCTCTCACGCATTGTCTCACACCTCTCTTCCTAATCGACGAGTATGATTCTAGCAGAGCATTCTGTAGTATGCCCCTTAAATTTAGGTTGGATGAATAGTAATATCAGAGATAAGGGGTTACCTTAGTCTAAGCGCCTAGGGTTACAAATCCTAGCCAGCTTTGTCAGTGGACATAGAGTCCTTCACAATTCTGCTATCTTTGTCTTGTACGACTAGTCATCCATGGGTCTCCCTAAATGTGTCACGGGCCGACCAATGTAGCGCAGGACGGAACCAAACCAAGGGCCTCACCTCGACCCACCGGACCTCACATGGTGACACACCCTCTGCCCCCAGGTCTCGTTATCTTCTCACACCCACACATACCAACACAGACACCACAAAAAAATTCTCCTCGTGCCTCTATCCCCTCCCCCCTTGCATATACACACTCAAGGGAATCTCTCGCCGTGACATCATATTCGTCTCTCTCTCTCTCTCTAGACCTCTCTCATTTCTCGTGCTATCTCTCCCATGCCCCTCCCCCCGCTGGCCCCTCTATCCATGCCTCTCTTGAATACGTAATACACACACATACTTCTCTAGGCCCTGCCAAATACATCAACTACACATTCACACATGTTACATCACGTACCCCATTGATCTAAAAATTGGCTATTATACAGTCATGGGCTCACCGTACAGCTCTGTATTTGCTCGAGACACGACTAGTTGACCAGTTAAACGCTCCACATGGCACCTCTAGTGTTGCATCACATTATCTCACTACCATTGGGGCCACCGGTCGGCTTGTATCTACTCTACATCTACATCTACACTCTTATAAAAAAACAGAGTTGGTGATGATGGTGTGCCTGCCACCCTGCAATATAGGTCGTCCGATTTATATCTGACGGGTAGGAAGGAAACTATGGCAATTTTGCAAAAAGGTACCCACACACCTCTCCACATTTGCAAACAGGGCCTTCCCTCGTTCATCCTTTTCTCTCACAAGATAAACTAGTCATACAAATGCATCTTGATGTTACATGCAATGCACGGGCATCTTGCTAGTAAGAATGAAAACAAACGACAAAAAAATATTGGACGGTGATTCGAAGTCATGATCGCGGGCACAACGGATAAGGTGGCCTTGTATTGGTATGCTGAGCCGTTTGTTTTAACACACAGGAGCTGGTGTGGTGATTATACACACAAACACACGCATGCACATGAACTGCATGCACGCAACACTCACACGAACACGTGCGGCCACGCACGCATGCAACACTCACACGTACGCACGCAGCCACGCACGCACGCAACACTCTCTCTCTCACACACACACACACACACATGCATGCACACAACACACGACCAACACACACTCTCATGCTCAAGTGCTCAACCTACACGTGCATGCACACACATCAGGCCCTGTCAGGCACATACACAACCAGGTGATTCCTGCGCACGGGTTGGAGTCTTGTCGCACCTGCGTAAATTTGTGTTTATCTGACCTTTTTCCTATGCGAACTAACAGGTGGGACCCACAAGGAACATGGTCAATTTAACTAGTCAACATGGTGCCACACAGACTATTTGGCCGGTCAACAGAGTGTAATCCGATGCTGAACGGTGAGCAAGTGACCGTATAATCACCGCAAAACATATATAGTGACCGTAATGAGCATATTCTAAAGTTTGGTGACCGTATTATGCTTTCTCTCTGTAGGCCCTCAAAAACTACATCTATACACATTCTCGCATGTTGCATCTAACAACTATGCAATACAACACTACTACTACACTCTAACACAATAAATCATATGTGTTATTAGTTTTACTAGATATCATATTGTTACTTAATTATTCAGTTTGCATACATTAAAATTGCCTTTGAAATGTATGGCCAGTATCATCTACCGCACGGGAAAAATCCCGCCCTTTCCTGTTTAATCGGGTTTGTATCCATGGATCGTGCGAAACAACAAAACTATAGTACTATACAGTACAAGTGACAGATCACTGGGCCGTCGTGTCGTGTACTCCTCCGTCGTAAGAGTGGAGCGCTCGCTTTCATAAATGTTCTAGTCCCTAGTCCACGTGCCATATCAAAATACAGTCCAAAGCAGTAGGGGTGAAGCACCCCAGTCATAGCACCGGTGTAGTAATGAGCAATGAGGCATCAAATCACAAAGCTGCACCTTTCCCGCAGTTAAGTTGGAGGGACGAAGTAATAATAATGCTAGTAAAAAAAGAATTTGGAGGGACAAAGCAACTGTTGGGGAACGTAGTAATTTCAAAAACTTTCCTACGCACATGCAAGATCATGGTGATGCATAGCAACGAGAGGGGAGAGTATCGTCTACGTACCCTTGTAGACCGTAAGCGGAAGCGTTATGACAACACGGTTGATGTAGTTGTACGTCTTCACGATCGACCGATATAGTACCAAAGATACGGCACCTCCGCGATCTGCACACGTTCGGCTCTGTGACATCCCGCGAACTCACGATCCAGTAGAGCTTCGAGGGAGAGCTTCGTCAGCACGATGTCATGATGACGGTGATGATGTTGCTACCGGAACAGGGCTTCGCCTAAGCACCACTACGATATTACCGAGGTGGATTATGGTGTAGAAGGGCACCGCACACGGCTAAGAGATCAATGATCAACTTGTGTGTCTATGGGGTGCCCCCTTCCCCGTATATAAAGGACTGGAGGAGGGGAAGGGGGCCAGCCTCTTTAGACGTGCCCCAAGGAGTCCTACTCCCACCGGGAGTAGGATTCCCCTTCGCTTTATTGGTTCTAGGAGAGAAGGAAGGAGAGGGAAGAAGGAAGGAAAGGGGGGGCGGCCCCCTTCCCAATTTGGATTGGGCTTGGGGGGCGCCCCCTCCTTTGTTTCTTTCCCCTCTCTTCCACTAAGGCCCAATAAGGCCCATATACCTCCCGGTACTCTGGTATACTCCCGATTTCGCCTGGAACCGTTCTGATGTCCAAACATAGGCTTCCAATATATCGATATTTATGTATCGACCATTTCGAGACTCCTTGTCATGCCCGTGATCAAATCCGGGATTCTGAACTACCTTCGGTACATCAAAACACATAAACTCGTAATACCGATCGTCGCCGAACCTTATGCGTGCAGAACCTACGGGTTCGAGAACTATGTAGACATGACCGAGACATGGCTCCGGTCAATAACCAATAGTGGAACCTAGATGCTCATATTGGTTCCTACATATTCTACGAAGATCTTTATCGGTCAAACCGTATAACGATATACGTTGTTCCCTTTGTCATCGGTATGTTACTTGCCCGAGATTTGATCGTCGGTATCTCAATACCTAGTTCAATCTCGTTACCGTCAAGTCTCTTTACTCGTTCCGTAATGCTACATCCCGTAACTAACTCATTAGCTACGTTGTTTGCAAGGCTTATAGTGATGTACATTATCGAGAGGGCCCAGAGATACCTCTCCGACAATCGGAGTGACAAATCCTAATCTTGATCCATGCAACTCAACAAACGCCATCGGAGACACATGTAGAGCACCTTTATAATCACCCAGTTACTTTGTGACGTTTGATAGCACACAAAGTGTTCCTCTGGTATTCGGGAGTTGCACGATCTCATAGTGATAGGAACATGTATAGTTATGGAGAAAGCAATAGCAACAAACTAAACGATCATCGTGCTAAGCTAACGGATGGGTCAAGTCAATCACATCATTCTATAATGATGTGATCCCGTTAATCAAATGACAACTCATGTCTATGGTTTAGGAAACATAACCATCATTGATTCAACGAGCTAGTCAAGTAGAGGCAAACTAGTGACACTCTGTTTGTCTATGTATTCACACATGTACTAAGTTTCCGGTTAATACAATTCTAGCATGAATAATAAACATTTATCATGATATAAGGAAATATAAATAACAACTTTATTATTGCCTCTAGGGCATATTTACATCAGTTTCCCACTTGCACTAGAGTCAATAATCTAGATTACATTGTAATGATTCTAACACCCATGGATTCTTGGTGCTGATCATGTTTTGCTCATGAGAGAGGCTTAGTCAACGGGTCTGCAACATTCAGATCCATATGTATCTTGCAAATCTCTATGTCTCCCTCCTTGACTTGATCGCGGCTGGAATTGAAGCATCTCTTGATGTGCTTGGTTCTCTTGTGAAATCTAGATTCCTTTGCCAAGGCAATTGCTCCAGTAATGTCACAAAAGATTTTCATTGGACCCGATGCACTAGGTATGACACCTAGATCAGATATGGAATCCTTCATCCAGACTCCTTCATTTGCTGCTTCCGAAGTAGCTATGTATTCCGCTTCACATGTAGATCCCGCCACGACGCTCTACTTGGAACTTCACCAACTAATAGCTCCACCATTTAATAAAAACATGTATCTGGTTTGTAACTTAGAGTCATCCGGATCAGTGTCAAAGCTTGCATCGACGTAACCGTTTACGACGAGCTCTTTGTCACCATTTACGACGACCGCTGTCCTGTGAAACACTCCTGGACTACTTTGGTACCTCCCTGCTAAACTTATAGCAAGGCACACATCAGGTCTGGTACACAACATTGCATACATGATAGAGCCTATGGCTGAAGCATAGGGAACACCTTTCATTTTCTCTCTATCTTCTGCAGTGGTCGGGCATTGAGTCTGACTCAACTTCACACCTTGTAATACAATCAAGAACCCTTTCTTTGCCTGATCCATTTTGAACTTCTTCACTTTATCAAGGTATGTGCTTTGTGAAAGTCCAATCAAGTGTCTAGATCTATCTCAATAGATCTTGATGCCCAGTATATAAGCAGCTTCACCGAGGTCTTTCATTGAAAAATTCTTATTCAAGTATCCTTTTATGCTATTCAGAAATTCAGTATCATTTCCGATTAACAATATGTCATCTACATATAATATCAGAAATGCTACGGAGCTCCCACTCACTTTCTTGTAAATACAGGCTTCTCAAAAAGTCTGTCTAAAACCATATGCTTTGATCACGCTATCAAAGCGTATATTCCAACTCTGAGAGGCTTGCACCAGTCCATAAATGGATCGCTAGAGCTTGCACACTTTGTTAGCACCTTTCGGATCGACAAAACCTTCTGGTTGCATCATATACAACTCTTCTTTAAGGCATCCATTAAGGAATGCAGTTTTGACATCCATTTGCCAAATTTCATAATCATAAAATGCGGCAATTGCTAACATGATTCGGACGGACTTGAGCATCGCTACGGGTGAGAAGGTCTCATCGTAGTGAACTCCTTGAACTTGTCGAAAACCTTTTGCAACAAGTCGAACTTTGTAGATAGTAACATTACCGTTAGCGTCAGTCTTCTTCTTGAAGATCCATTTATTCTCTATGGCCTGCCGATCATCGGGCAAGTCAACCAAAGTCCACACTTTGTTCTCATACATGGATCCCATCTCAGATTTCATAGCCTCAAGCCATTTTGCAGAATCTGGGCTCATCATCGCTTCCTCATAGTTCATAGGTTCGTCATGGTCAAGTAACATGACTTCCAGAACATGATTACCATACCAATCTGGTGTGGATCTTACTCTGGTTGACCTACGAGGTTCGGTAGTAACTTGATCAGAAGTTCCATGATCATCATCATTAGCTTCCTCACTTACTGGTGTAGGAATCACTGGAACTGATTTCAGTGATGAACTACTTTCCAATAAGGGAAAAGGTACAATTACCTCGTCAAGTTCTACTTTCCTCCCACTAACTTCTTTCGAGAGAAACTCCTTCTCTAGAAAGGATCCATTATTAGCAACGAATATCTTGCCTTCGGATCTATGATAGAAGGTGTACCCAACTATCTCCTTTGGGTATCCTATGAAGACACATTTCTCCGATTTGGGTTCTAGCTTATTAGGTTGAAGCTTTTTCACATAAGCATCGCAGCACCAAACTTTAAGAAATGACAACTTGGGTTTCTTGCCAAACCACAGTTCATAAGGTGTCGTGTCGACGGATTGAGATGATGCCCTATTTAACGTGAATGCAGCTGTCTCTAAAGCATAACCCCAAAATGATAGCAGTAAATCAGTGAGAGACATCATAGATCGCACCATATCTAGTAAAGTATGATTATGACGTTCGGACACACCATTACGCTGTGGTGTTCCAGGTGCCGTGAGTTGTGAAACTATTCCACATTGTTTCAAATGAAGTCCAAACTCATAACTCCAATATTTGCCTCCACGATCAGATCATAGAAACTTGATTTTCTTGTTACGATGATTTTCCACTTCACTCTAAAATTCTTTGAACTTTTCAAATGTTTCAGACTTATGCTTCATCAAGTAGATATACCCATATCTACTCAAATCATCTGTGAAGGTGAGAAAATAATGATATCCGCCGCGAGCTTCAATGTTCATTGGACCACATACATCAGTGTGTATGATTTCCAATAACTCTGTTGCTCGCTCCATTGTTCTGGAGAACGGAGTTTTAGTCATCTTGCCCATGAGGCATGTTTCGCAAGTACCAAGTGATTCATAATCAAGTGATTCCAGAAGTCCATCAGAATGGAGTTTCTTCATGTGCTTTACACCAATATGACCTAAACGGCAGTGCCACAAATAAGTTGTACCATCATTATCAACTCTGCATCTTTTGGCTTCAATACTATGAACATGTGTATCACTACTATCAAGATTTAGTAAAAATAGACCACTCATCAGGGGTGCATTACCATAAAAGATATTACTCATATAAATGGAACAACCATTATTCTCTGATTTAAATGAATAACCGTCTCGCATCAAACAAGATCTAGATATAATGTTCATGCTCAACGCTGGCACCAAATAACAATTATTTAGGTCTAAAACTAATCCCGAAGGTAGATGCAGAGGTAGCGTGCCGACGGTGATCACATCGACTTTGGAACCATTTCCCACACGCATCATCACCTCGTCCTTAGCCAATCTTCGCTTAATCCGTAGCCCCTGTTTCGAGTTGCAAATGTTAGCAACTGAACCAATATCAAATACCCAGGCACTTTTGCGAGCATTAGTAAGGTACACATCAATAACATGTATATCAAATATACCTTTTACTTTGCCATCCTTCTTCTCCGCCAAATACTTGGGGCAGTTCCGCTTCCAGTGACCAGTTCCTTTGCAGTAGAAGCACTCAGTCTCAGGCTTAGGTCCAGATGTGGGTTTCTTCACTTGAGCAGCAACTGGCTTGCCGTTCTTCTTGAAGTTCCCCTTCTTCCCTTTACCCTTTTTCTTGAAACTGGTGGTCTTTTTGACCATTAACACTTGATGCTCCTTCTTGATTTCTACTTCCGCAGCCTTTAGCATTGCGAAGAGCTCAGGAAGCGTCTTATCCATCCCTTGCATATTATAGTTCATCACGAAGCTCTTGTAGGTTGGTGGCAGTGATTGAAGAACTCTATCAATGACACTATCATCAGGAAGATTAACTCCCAGTTGAGTCAAGTGGTTGTGGTACCCAGACATTCTGAGTATATGTTCACTGACAGAACTATTCTCCTCCATCTTGCAGCTGTAGAAATTATTGGAGACTTCATATCTCTCAGTCTGGGCATTTGCTTGAAATATTAACTTCAACTCCTGGAACATCTCATATGCTCCATGACGTTCAAAACATCATTCAAGTCCCGGTTCTAAGCCGTAAAGCATGGCACACTGAACTATGGAGTAGTCATCAGCTTTGCTCTGCCAGGTGTTCATAACATCTGGCGTTGCTCCTGCAGCGGGCTTGTCACCTAGCGGTGCTTCCAGGACGTAATTCTTCTCTGCAGCAATGAGGATAATCCTCAAGTTACGGACCCAGTCTATGTAGTTGCTACCATCATCTTTCAACTTAGCTTTCTCTAGGAACGCATTAAAATTCAACGGAACAACAGCACATGCCATCTATCTACAACAACATAGACATGCAAAATACTATCAGGTACTAAGTTCATTATAAATTAAAGTTCAATTAATCAAATTACTTAAGAACTCCCACTTAGATAGACATCTCTCTAATCATCTAAGTGATCATGTGATCCATATCAACTAAACCATGTCCGATCATCATGTGAGATGGAGTAGTTTTCAATGGTGAACATCACTATGTTGATCATATCTACTATATGATTCACGCTCGACCTTTCGGTCTCTAGAGTTCTGAGGCCATATCTGCATATGCTAGGCTCGCCAAGTTTAACCCGAGTATTCCGCGTGTGCAAAACTGGCTTGCACCCGTTGTATGTGAACGTAGAGCTTATCACACCCGATCATCATGTGGTGTCTCGGCACGATGAACTGTAGCAACGGTGCATACTTAGGGAGAACACTTATACCTTGAAATTTAGTGAGAGATCACCTTATAATGCTAACGCCGAACTAAGCAAAATTTAGTGATATGATATGGCCATCATCATCTTGTGCCTTTGATCTCCATCTCCAAAGCACCGTCATGATCACCATCATCATCGGCTTGACACCTTGATCTCCATCGAAGCATCGTTGTCGTCTCGCCAACTATTGCTTCTACAACTATCGCTACCGCTTAGTGATAAAGTAAAGCAATTACATGGCGATTGCATTTCATATAATAAAGCGACAACCATATGGCTCGTGCCAGTTGCCGATATTGTGTTACAAAACATGATCATCTCATACAATAAATTTAGCATCATGTCTTGACCATATCACATCACAACATGCCCTGCAAAACAAGTTAGACACCCTCTACTTTGTTGTTGCAAGTTTTACGTGGCTGCTATGGGCTGAGCAAGAACCGTTCTTACCTACGCATCAAAAACCACAACATGGTATAGTGATTGCTTTTTGATCTTCAGAAAGAACCATGTTCATTGAATCTGATTCAACTAAAGCCGGAGAAACAGACATCCACTAGCCACCTGTGTGCGAAGCACGTTGGTAGAACCAGTCTCACGTAAGCGTACGCGTAATGTCGGTCTGGGTCGCTTCATCCAACAATGTCGCTGAATCAAGAATCAACTAGTGACGGCAAGCACTATGTATATACCCACGCCCACAACTCCTTTGTCTTCTACTCGTGAATATAACATCTACGCATAAACCTGGCTCAGATAACACTATTGGGGAATGTAGTAATTTCAAAAAATTCCTACGCACACACAAGATCATGGTGAAGCATAGCAACGAGAGGGGAGAGTATCGTCTACATACCCTTGTAGACCGTAAGCGGAAGCGTTATGACAACGCGGTTGATGTAGTCGTACGTCTTCACGATCGACTGATCTACTACGGAAGATACGGCACCTCCGCGATCTGCACACGTTCGGCTCGGTGACGTCCCGCGAACTCACGATCTAGTAGTGCTTCCAGGGAGAGCTTCTCAGCACAACGGCGTGATGACGGTGATGATGTTGCTACCGGAACAGGGCTTCACCTAAGCACCGCTATGATATTACCGAGGTGGATTATGGTGGAGGGGGGCACCGCACATAGCTAAGAGATCATTGATCAACTTGTGTGTCCCTTCCCCCGTATATAAAGGAGTGGAGGATGGGGAGTGGGCCGGCCTCTCTAGGCCCGCCCCAAGGAGTCCTACTCCCACTGGGAGTAGGATTCCCCCCTTCCCTTTATTGGTTCTAGGAGAGAAGGAAGGAGAGGGAAGAAGGAAGGAAAGGGGGGGTCGGCCCCCTTCCCAATTCGGATTGGGCTTGGGGGGGGGGGCGCCCCCTCCTTTATTTCTTTCCCCCCTCTTCCACTAAGGCCCAATAAGGCCCATATACCTCCCGGGGGGTTTCGGTAACCCCCCGGTACTCCGATATACTCACGATTTCACCCGGAACCATTCTGATGTCCAAACACAGGCTTCCAATATATTGATCTTTACGTCTCGACCATTTCGAGACTCCTCGTCATGTCCGTGATCAAATCCAGGACTTCGAACTACCTTCGGTACATCAAAACACATAAACTCGTAATACCAATCGTCACCGAACGTTAAGCGTGCGGACCCTACGGGTTCGAGAACTATGTAGACATGACCGAGACATGGCTCCGGTCAATAACCAATAGCGGAACCTGGATGCTCATATTGGTTCCTACATATTCTACGAAGATCTTTATCGGTCAAACCGCATAACGATATACGTTGTTCCCTTTGTCATCGGTATGTTACTTGCCCGAGATTTGATCATCGGTATCTCAATACCTAGTTCAATCTCGTTACCGGCAAGTCTCTTTACTCGTTCCGTAATTCTACATCCCATAACTAACTCATTAGCTACATTTCTTGCAAGGCTTATAGTGATGTACATTACTGAGAGGGCCCAGAGATACCTCTCCGACAATCGGTGTGACAAATCCTAATCTTGATCCATGCCAACTCAACAAACGCCATCGGAGACACATGCAGAGCACCTTTATAATCACCCAGTTACGTTGTGACGTTTGGTAGCACACAAAGTGTTCCTCCGGTATTCGGGAGTTGCACGATCTCATAGTGATAGGAACATGTATAGTTATGGAGAAAGCAATAGCAACAAACTAAACGATCATCGTGCTAAGCTAACGGATGGGTCAAGTCAATCACATCATTCTATAATGATGTGATCCCGTTAATCAAATGACAACTCATGTCTATGGTTTAGGAAACATAACCATCATTGATTCAACGAGCTAGTCAAGTAGAGGCAAACTAGTGACACTCTGTTTGTCTATGTATTCACACATGTACTAAGTTTCCGGTTAATACAATTCTAGCATGAATAATAAACATTTATCATGATATAAGGAAATATAAATAACAACTTTATTATTGCCTCTAGGGCATATTTCCTTCAGCAACCATCATTTCACTCGTTGCCGAATTCGCTTCTCCCTCATCTTCTTCAAGTTAACCACGTGTTGCTTCTGTCGTTGTTCTGCCTCATGTGGGACGCGGATCTGCTTGGTAAACCCCTAACACATGGGACCACATGTTAGCAAACCGCTAGGCCAACATCCTCTAAAAATAATAAACCTCCCCCGCCATCCGCGCGGCAAAATCACCTCCTTTTTACTAATCTTGATTCTATAATTTTTTAGATCAATATAATTGAGATTTGTATAGATAGCACACACGAGCAAAACTAAGTGGTACGGTTAAGGGCATCCACAATTTGTAGCCAAATGTGAAAATAGCTTTTGTCATCGATGGGAACCATTATGGATGGTGCTGCCGAAGCCAAAAAGATGTAACCGAAGCTCGCTGATTGATTGAAGGAATAGAAAAATGCAACGTCTCTCCTCTTTCTCCCGTGTTTGGACGCATGTACAGTATAGAGCACATAGTCTACTCGCCTGTCCCTTCTATCACAAATCACAAAGCATTGAGGCATCAAATCACAAAGCACGGACGAAGCAACCATCATTTCACTCTTCGCTGACTCCGCTTCTCCATCGTCTTCTTCGAGAAACCACCTCACCGCACTAAGCTGGATGGACGATGCTATTGTGTACTAGTAGTACTAGTACATTTACCCATCCTTTGGTTCAATGGACTTCCTGGATGCAAATAAGGTGATTGTCTCGGCTTGCAGGCGGCACTTGCGAATGACTTACCGTGGTCTCCCTCAATGGTGTTCTCCGTCGAACGCACTTCACCAAACCACAACGTTCGAGATATCGTCGATGTCAGCGCAATGGGGAAGGAAGTCAAATTGTTACTACCTCCATTTTTTGTACACAAGGCTAATTTATCACAATTACAATTTGCAAAAGGCCAGTAACACTAATCGAGGCAAAATTGATGGGGTTGGCCTCGTACTAGCAACCAAGGACATTAATATACCCTTGCATGCATGTAGAAGTGAGAAGGTTTGTTTGCATGGCGCTACATTAATCAAGTGATGAGGAGTGAGATGGTTAGCTCTTTGGGCTTTGTAGAAAAAAATACACATTAATTGACACGCCAAACGAGGATTTGTATCGATTAATCTCGCGAAGGAAAACCCTGCCTTTGTTTTTTAACACTAGTACTCCTAGTACGTACATACTTATCCTGTTTGGGTCTAGGCCTTGCATTGCCATACTTCGCCACACATTTTTGCCAAGCTTGCCTAAAGTTTTCAAAATGAAAAATGAGGTACACTTGCGCATGGCTGTTGCGGTCGCACCGCACCCTCACACGGCCGCTCCTGCACGCCGCGGTCGCACCGCACCCTCACACAGGCGCTCCTGCATGCCGCAAACCCAACCAAGGGAACACACCCTCACTAACATGTGCTACCGCTGACAGATAATTTCCATTCATACATTATGTTTATCCAACCGCATGTTGGGGTGGATCCGTACGGCGTATGCAGTGGTCTGTTGGGGAAGAAGAAGAGGTGAGGAAGAAGGGTTAGGAGACGTAGGATATTCATCCAACCGCTTGAAATGGTAGACGGACCCAAATGATGAAAGTCAGGTGACTTGCATAACAATATATGTTTTTACACAACAAAAGATCCCTAAAAACAACAACATAAATAAAAACTATCACTGCTTGTAGAACGAGACGGCCTCGTCGTCTTTGGCTGCCGGCGCGAACCAATCGTAGCTGCCGATGTGTGTCTCCGCACCATGGTTGTCCTCGGCCTCCACCTACTCGTTCACGCGGAGCGTGCGGGTGCTCTACACGGACGAGAGCACCGCCCGGTTCAAGTCGAGGACGTTCGGTTCTGCCTGCAGGAGGGCCTCGATGGTAGCGGCATCTGCACGCTCCGCATCGAGTTGAGCCTCCGCCACCCGGTTCAAGTCCAGGACGTTTGGTTCCGCTTGCAGGAGGGCCTCGATGGCAGCGGCATCCATGTGCTCCGTGTCGAGTTCAGCCTCCGCCGCCCGGTTCAAGTTCAGGACGCCCGGTTCCGCCTACAGGAGGGTCATGATGGCAGCGGCATCTGCGCGCTCTGCGTCGAGTTGAGCCTCCGCCGCCCGGTTCACATCCACGACATCCGGTTCCGCCTGCAGGAGACCCTCGATGGCAGGGGCATGCGCGTGCTCCACATCGAGTTGAGCCTCTGCCTCCCGGTCCTCCTTTAGTATCTGATGAGGACATCAATACCATTGTTACACCCACACCTCCTGCTGCTATACATACTGGACCAATTACTAGAGCTCGCGCACGCCAATTGAACTATCAGGTACTTTCATTTCTTGGTAATGATTCTAATGTTCATGAGAATACGATACTGCCTAAATTGGATACATTTGTTTTGCTTACAAATGAAGGGCCTAGATTGGACAAGAAAGATGAACCTTGGAACAAGTTCAAGCATGGAGGGGATGGCATGCGCAAGGGGATCAAGAACGAAGTTACAAGTGATGATTTCAGGACTTTGAAGCAACCATAAGGAGTGCATGAAGCCTTGGACGAAATATACAAGATGCCACTTCATAAATTTCATTCAGAGGCTATTTTAGGTGCCGCGTCACCTTATTATTAGGCCAGGCCCATGTATTTTCGAAATACTTAAGTATAGGCTGTTTTTAGAGTCCGTATGTGCGGGGAAACAAGAGTTAGGGTTGGTTTCGGACCCCTCCCCCAAGGGCCACAAAATCCCCCCTCTTCCTCCATATATACATCCCTTAGGGCATCGTTTAGACTTTGGTTTTTGTTTAGATTAAAAGTTCGCCATAGCTGCAACTTCACGTACTTCGTTTGTGTCCAATGACCAGACCAAGACGTCACAGAACCCCGCATTGATCAATAAAGCTTTCATCTTATATTCGCAATATCCAGATTGCAATCTCAGTTTCTTGCTTGTTCTTTATTTGCTCGCAGGAAACAGACCCTCGTGGTCAGGTTGATTGTGCTTCGGCGTGGTCAATAGCCCCTCGGAAGTTGGTTTAGCGATTTCTAAGGCGCGGCCTCTTTCATATTCGTAGTCGGATCATCAAGGTCGACTCCCACAGAAACGATAGCCACCATCTCATCGAAACATCGGGACACCTTCACCTCTATCAAGTGGTATAAGATTTCCAGGTTGCTAGGTGAGATTTTACAGTTTTTCGTAGTTTAGATCGAGTATGTTCTTCATACCTACAGTCCACGAAAAAAGCCAAAAAATTAGGGTTAGTTCATCATATCCGAACCAATCTGAGCCTTTGCATAGTCTTTTCAGTATTTTGCTTTGTTGAATTTGCGGTTGCATCATCGTGTGTGTGACGCCCTCGATGCGGCTATGTCTCCCACGTGTCGAAGCACGACTTAGAGGCATAACCGCATTGAAAGCAATGTCGCAAGTGAGGTAATCTTCACCACAACCCATGTAATACATTAAGGGAAAAGGATACATAGTTGGATTACACTCGCCACTTCACACAATTACATGAATAAAGCATTAAATCATCCATATACACACAAGGTCAGACTACGGAACCAAAATAAAAGAAGACTACCCCAAATGCTACACAGATCCCCAATCGTCCCAACTGGGCTCCACTACTGATCGACTGAAACAAAACAACACAAAGGAAAAGATCTTCATCGAGCTCCTCCTGAGCTCAGTTGCGTCACCTGCACGATAACATCGGCACCTGCAAACTGGTTTGGGAAGTATCTGTGAGTCACGGGGACTCAGCAATCTCACACCCTCGCGATCAAGACTATTTAAGCTTATAGGAAGGGTAAAATGTATGATGTGGAGCTGCAGCAAGCGACTAGCATATATGGTGGCTAACATACGCAAATGAGAGCGAGAAGAGAAGCCAAAGCACCGTCGAGAAACTATGATCAAGAAGTGATCCTAGAACAACCTACGTCAAGCATAACTCCAACACCGTGTTCACTTCCCGGACTCCGCTGAGAAGAGACCATCACGGTTACGCATGCGGTTGATGTATTTTAATTAAGATAAACTTCAGGTTTTCTACAATCAGACATTAACAAATTCCCATCTGCCCATAACCGTGGGCACGGCTTTCGAAAGTTCAAATCCCTGTAGCGGTGTCCCAACTTAGCCCATCACAAGCTCTCACGGTCAACGAAGGATATTCCTTCTCCCAAGACAATCCGATCAGACTCGGCAACGCGGTTACAAGACATCCTCGACAATGGTAAAACAAGTCTAGCAAGACCGCCCGATGCGCCGACATCCCGATAGGAGCTGCACATATCTCGTTCTCAGGGCACACCAGATAAGCAATCCGTATAACTAAAACCAGCCCTCGAGTTTCCTCGAGGTGGCGCTACAAGGGGCTCTAGTTTGGACCAACACTTAGACAAGCACTGGCCAGGGGGGTTAAAATAAAGATGACCCTTGGGCAGGCCTAACTCAAGGGAAAAAGGCTAGGTGGTGAATGGTAAAACCAAGGTTGGGCCTTGCTGGAGGAGTTTTATTCAAAGCGAACTGTCAAGGGGTTCCCATTATAACCCAACCGTGTAAGGAACGCAAAATCCAGGAACATAACACCGATATGACGGAAACTAGGGCGGCAAGAGTGGAACAAAACACCAGGCACAAGGTCGAGCCTTCCACCCTTTACCAAGTATATAGATGCATTAATTAAATAAGAGATATTGTGATATCCCAACAAATATCCATGTTCCAAACATGGAACAAGCTCCAATCTTCACCTGCAACTAACAACGCTATAAGAGGGGCTGAGCAAAGCGGTAACATAGCCAAACAACGTTTTGCTAGGACAAGGTGTTTAGAGGCTTGGCTTAACAATATGGGAGGCATGATAAGCAAGTGGTAGGTATTGCAACATAGGCATAGCAAAATAGCGAGCAACTAGCAAGCAAAGATAGAAGTGATTTCGAGGGTATGGTCATCTTGCCTGAAATCCCGCAAGGAAGAAGAACGAGTCCATGAAGAAGACAAACGGACGAAGTTGAACGGTTCCTCACAAACGCGACATTATCGGAACCAACCCGAAGAAGCAACACCCGAAAGAAGCACACAACATAGTAAAGAACCAACACATGAACATGGCATGTGAAAGTGCAACTATCCCTAGGTGGTTTTGGTAATTCATAACAACATATAGCTCATTGAGCTAATGCTATTCCAAGATGATTATTTCAGGAAAGCTCAATGATTGGCATGGCATGGATGTGAAAGTGGAACCCTCAAAATGCTAAGGACAAAGGATTGGCTCAAGCTCAGAAGATCAAGACTCTTCATTTTATATTTTAGTGATCCAAGATCACATTGAGTCTTTAGGAAAAGCCAATACTATCAAGGAGGGATGAGGTGTTGCTTAATGAGCCTCTTGCTTCGCGTGCTTAGTGATATGCTCCAAAACCCTCAACTACTTTCCCACTTCCACATATGACCTAAACCCTAAGCCAAACTCGGTCCTACCGATTCTTCCTATCCGGCGCCACCGAGTTTCACTTGTCATAAGCCACTGCCAAACCCTAGCAATTCGGTTCTACCGATAGGGATCTCGGTCTCACCGAGATGGGATTGCAAACTCTCGGTTTCCCTTTCGTAACTTTTTGGTCTCACCGAAAGAGCAAATCGGTCCCACCGAGATTGCAATGTAAATTCAGTGTTTCCCCTTTGTAACTATTCGGTCTCACAGAAAGAGCAAATCGGTCCCACCGGGTTTGCCTGACCAACTCTCTGGTTAGCTAATTACCAAATTCGGTCTCACCGAGTTTGTGTAATCGGTCTCACCAAGATTACGTTATGCCCAAACCCTAACCATATCGGTCCTACCGAGTTGCATGTCAGTCCCACCGAAAATCTCTAACGGTCACTAGGTTTACATTTTTGGTCCGACCGAGTTTGTTGATTCGGTCCCACCGAGATTGGAAAACTGTGTGTAACGGTTGGATTTTGTGTGGAGGCTATATATACCCCTCCACCTCCTCTTCATTCGAAGAGAGAGCCATCAGAACGCATACACCATTCCAACTCATATGTTCTGAGAGAGAACCACCTACTCATGTGTTGAGACCAAGATATTCCATTCCTACCATATGAATCTTGATCTCTAGCCTTCCCCAAGTTGCTTTCCACTCAAATCTTCTTTCCACCAAATCCAAATCCTATGAGAGAGAGTTGAGTGTTGGGGAGACTATCATTTGAAGCACAAGAGCAAGGAGTTCATTACCTACACACCATTTGTTACTTCTTGGAGAGTGGTGTCTCCTAGATTGGCTAGGTGTCACTTGGGAGCCTCCGACAAGATTGTGGAGTTGAACCAAGGAGTTTGTAAGGGCAAGGAGATCGCCTACTTCGTGAAGATCTACCGCTAGTGAGGCAAGTCCTGTGTGGGCGATGGCCATGGTGGGATAGACAAGGTTGCTTCTTTGTGGACCCTTTGTGGGTGGTTGCTTCTTCGTGGACCCTTCGTGGGTGGAGCCCTGTGTGGACTCGCGCAACCGTTACCCTTTGTGGGTGGAGCCCTGTGTGGACTCTCGCAACCGTTACCCTTTGTGGGTTGAAGTCTCCATCAACGTGGATGTAGGATAGCACCACCTATCTGAACCACGGGAAAAACATCCGTGTCTCCAATTGCGTTTGAATTCTCCAAACCCTTCCCTTTACATTCTTGCAAGTTGCATGCTTTACTTTCCGCTGCCAATATACTCTTTGCATGCTTGCTTGAATTGTGTGATGATTGCTTGACTTGTCCTAAAATAGCTAAAATCTGCCAAGAACTAAAATTGGGAAAAGGTTAAGGTTTTATTTGGTCAAGTAGTCTAATCACCCCCCCCCCCCTCTAGACATACTTTCGATCCTACAAGTGGTATCAGAGCTTTGGTCTCCATTTTCTTTGATCTCCATAGCTTTTGGTGGTCATAGCCTTGGTTTCACAACCTAGGAGAGTATGGTGTCTAGCGAGGGAAATTGTCACCGTAGAGGTCCCTACTTTGATGGTACTAATTTTGCTAGTTGGAAGCATAAAATGAAAATGCATATTGTTGGACATAACCCCGCCGTTTGGGCTATTGTGTGTGTTGGTTTGCAAGGTGACTTCTTTGATGGGAGAGAACCAAACCGTGAAGCTACCGCGGATGAGTTGAAGATGTTGCAATACAATGCTCAAGCTTGTGGTATTCTCTTCAACGGATTGTGCCCCGAAGAATTCAACAAAATCAGCCGTCTTGAGAATGCGAAGGAAATTTGGGACACTTTGATTGATATGCACGAAAGTACCGACTCCGTCAAGGAATCCAAGTTGGATGTGCTTCAAAGCCAACTTGACAAGTTCAAGATGAAGGATGGTGAAGGTGTCGCTGAAATGTACTCTAGGCTTGCTCTCATCACAAATGAGATTGCCGGCTTAGGAAGTGAAGAGATGACCGATAGATTCATCATCAAGAAGATTCTAAGAGCCTTGGATGGAAAATATGATACCGTGTGCACATTGATCCAAATGATGCCAAATTACAAAGATCTCAAGCCAACGAAGGTGATTGGAAGAATTGTTGCTCATGAGATGTCACTTAAGGATAAAGAGGAACTTCACAACAAATCAAGTGGTGCCTATAAAGCCTCTTGTGAAGCCCCTACATCATCAAGTGAGAAACAAGACTTCAATGAAGAATTAAGCTTAATGGTGAAGAACTTCAACAAGTTCTACAAGAGTAGAAGCAAAGATAGAAGCTTCAAGTCAAGGTCCTATAATGACAAAAGATCTTCTAGTCGAGAGCGAAACTGCTATAGTTGTGGAAGACCCGGACAACATTCCAATGAGTGTACGGCTCCCTACAAGAGAAGAGAAGATTCTCCAAAAAGAAGAAGCAAAGAATCACCACCAAGAGAGAGAAGGAGTAGAGATGATCGTTATGAACGAAGATACTCACGGAGAATCAAGGATTCGGAAAGAAAGGAAAAATCATCAAGGAGCTACACAAGACGAAGACATCAAGCTCATGTTGGTGAATGGGTATCCGGCTCCGACTCCGACAGCCACTCTCAGAGAAGTTATCACTCCGACTCCGAAGATACTCAAGATGAAGGTGTTGCCGGTCTAGCACTTGTGTCAACCAACTCCTACGACATATTTGACTCACCAAATGAAGGAATTGGAAGATGCTTCATGGCCAAAGGTCCTAAGGTAACACACCCCGAGTATGTTGATTTCAATAGTGATGAAGATGACTTGTTAGGTGATGATTTGCTTGTTGACAACTCTAGTGATGAATACTATGATAAAACGTCAATTAATCATGCTAATCAAGATAAAACGAATGACAATGATAAGTAGAAGATTGAGGCTCTAACTAAAGAACTAAACACTCTTAAGTTAGCTCATGAAACTATCTTCGAAGACCATCGAGAACTTTTAAGAGCTCATGAGAAATTACGCTTTGAAAAGCTCAATCTTGAGCAAGAGCTTGAGTTCTTAAAAGCAATCAATGATGATCTCCGCAAGAAAATTTCTTCTTACATTGCCAAGTGTTTACTCTTATCCACTTACATGCCTCAAGTCAAGTCTAGTAACAAGAACAAGAAAGATTCTTCCTCTAGCAGTAACAATGATCATGCTAAATCCAATATTGTTGCTTCTAGTAGTTCTCTTGATTCCACTAATGACTCTCTTAGCCAAGTTACACTTGAGCAAGAAAATAGCTTACTGAAGGGAATTATAGAGAAAGGAGTGTACAAAAGCCTTGCCGAGAGTAAGCAATTCGAGGAAATTGTGCGCAAGCAAGGAATGCACCGGAAGAATCAAGGTGTTGGTTTTGAACGAAAGTTCAATGCCAATGGAGTTGAGTGGGAAGAAGATCAATACCCCAATACAAAGTTTGTTCCTCAACAAGAGAAGTATGATACTTCTTTCAAGGGGACACAAGCTCAAGATGATCTTCCACCACAAGACTACAAGCAAAAAGGCAAGGACAAGCTTCAAGAGGAAATTAACGCATTTGAAGAAGCTCCTAAGACCTTAGTCAAGTGGATTCCCAAGACTACTTCAAGTTCCATTTCACCAAGTACGACTACAACTTCAAGGATTCCCATCAAGATGGTGTGGATCCAAAAGAAGAAGAACTAGAGAGTTCTTGAGGGTGACTCCGCCAACATACTTCACTCTTATCATTTTGGCAAGAACAAGTGCAATCAACTTCCACGTCTTGCACTAGTTCAAGGAGTCACAAACCCTCTTGTTGGTAAGACAAGGGACAAGGTAACCTAAAAGTTTTCATGGACATCATCTTGTGTGTGCATCACTCTATGTCTATGGATATCCTTGTTTGTTCCTTGTGGGACTAACCCATGTAGGTATTGAAAGTGCAATTCACTCAAATGGATAGCTCCAAGTGATCTACATCAACATTGAGCATCCACATCTTCAACATCTACATGAAGTCATCATCGACAAAACCCAAGGTTAGTTCATCCCTCTTAGGGGGGTATACATCTAGGGGGAGCTTTACTCTAAGACTTGAGCTAAAGCAACTCTAAAGATGTGAACACAACAATGCTTTATGTAAAAGTGGTAACCCCACTTGAGCTTAAACGATGAGTATGACCTATGATCAAGTGTTCTCACTTGACTCCTAAGTCAATATACTCATATATAGATGACCCAGTGATCGCAAATTGCTTGATAGTTGCTAGAATTGGTTGTGCATGACTTGTCACATATTTCATTTGCCATCTTATTGTGTGAGCATGCTGGTTGCATATTTTACTCATTCGAGGACATCCACTTGTTGTTTTGATTGTTTGGTTTTATTTTCTTTTGCCAAGTGGATGGACAAGAATGCCTAAGAACCTCCTCTAGCTATCTATGCTTTTCTCGTCTCAAACTCTATTCATGCTGCATCACAAAATTTGATCAAGTCAGATTCGAACCACTCTGTGTGAGGAGCGCTCGGAGTCCCCGATTCGTCATAGACTTAAACTTCCAAAACGTCTTTATGATTCTCGGTCTGACCGATACCCCACTTTCGGTCCTACCGAGATCACTAAGTTGATCTAGGTTTTCGATCTCGGTGCAACCGATTTGAACATTTCGGTCACACCGAGTTTCAGTAACTGCTTGCAGTTATGAATCTCGGTGCCACCGAGTTGTTCCACTCGGTCACACCGACAGGATCGGGCTATATATAGTCACGGGCAAAATTTGGAAATTTCTCCGAACCCCTTCGCCCGCGCAATAGCCTGCTCTGCCAACATGGTCTCCGGATCGTCTCCTCGCCGCCAGCCGCCTCCAGTCGCTGGTCTCCGTCACCGTCAACGGGAATTCTGCCCCGCCGTTGCCGCCGTAGCGAGTCTCCGCCGAACTAGGGTATGGACTCGATCTTTGTGCTATTCCCCAATCCGATTCTTAGCACATTGTGATCATCATGATTCTTGCCACGATTGAAACACTCCTATCCAGTCAATACGCTCATAGATTAGGTTTAATTCGAAAATTTTAGGGTTAGGTTTCCGCCGAAACCATCTCGGACCCACCGAGTTGAAAAACTCGGTCCCACTGATTTGGCTTATGCCATTGCACAAGTGAGACTCGGTCTGACCGAGAATTACTTATCGGTGTGACCAATTTTGGAATTCTGTGAAACCCTAGCAGTCTCGGTGCCACCGAACTGTGACTCGGTCCAACCGAGTTCACTAGTTTAGGTTCCACAACTGCTTCGGTATCACCGAGTTTGAAAATCGGTAGATCCGAGATGATTTCAGTGGGAAACTAAAACTAAGTTTTTGGATCATTCTTTTTGCAAAAATCTCTGCATTTTGTGATGCTCATCCACTCTACCTCATCTATAAACTATTCACAGGGTCAGCAGTCAGAGTTTGCAGCATGTCTGATCAGAGTGATAGCCAAAACATGTCAGAAGAGCAAGTGCAGATGAGTGAGGGCACTAGCCCCTCCAGCTCTTCAGATGATGGCAGCAGAAGTACCCCAAGCAATCTGCCAAAAGCTGCCACTAGACAAAGGAAGAAGAGAACTTCTGATTCTGAAGATGAAGATTATGTGGCAGAAGAAGAGGCCACATCAAAGAGAGTTGAGCCAGCTCAAGGCACAAAGCCATGTCTAAAGATCAAAAGGCCAGCAGGCAGGCGGCCTATGTCAAAGGCTAGAGCTTCAACTGAAAAGCCTGCACCCAAAGAGCCAGTTGCTGCAGAAGGCAAGAAGAGGAAGGAAAGGGTCAAGAAGACCGTAGCCAGAGTGCTTGGAAAGGCTTCCATTATGGAAGAGGAAGAGGAAGAAGAGGTTGCTGCACCAGCACCTAAAGCACCTAAGCTTATGGGTGATGCTATCAGGACAGGGGCTGCTGCATCTAAGCCCAAAGAAGCACCCAAAGCTGCCTCCAAGCCCAAGTCTGCACCAAAGAGGAATACAAGGAGCATTCCTGCAGCTGAGAAGAACAAGGCCCCAGTGCCTGAGACTGTTGCTGAAGAAGAGGATGAAGAGCAAATTCTGAGAAAGCTCAAGCCCAAGATCCCAGACCACAACGATGCTCATCCTGTGGCTGAGGATATGAAGCTCAGGAGAGACTCAGGGCTGAGGAAGTGGAGAGAAGCAGATCTGTATGCTTCAAGGAGAAGGACTGCTGTGGATTACAGGTTTCACACCAAGGAGCAGCAAGATTTTTATGAGACAGTGCTGCTAGACAAGAAGCCAATAGTCTGTGACATGAGATGGGTCGATTGGGACTACATGAAGGAAAATGAGGAACACTACCCTGGAGTGTATGACAGCTTTCGTGCTTGTGGAGTTGCTGACTTTGTTGGGCAGAAGCTCACAAAGTGGAACGAGGAGCTCATCATGCAATTCTACTCCACGGCACACTTTTATCCAGATGGGAGGATCACATGGATGTCTGAGGGTACGAGGTACCAATCAACTGTTGAGGAATGGGCAAAGTTGATAAATGCCCCAGAGGAGCAAGCAGATGATTTGGATATCTATGCCAAGAAGAAAATGGATCATAACTCAATGTCCAACATGTACAAGGAAATCCCCAATGAAGCTCTTGACACTTTCAAATTTGGCTCAGTGCATTATCTTCTGTCAGGGCTGCCAACCATCAATTGGATATTGAGGCACACCTTATTGCCCAAGTCTAGAGATCACAAGATGATCAGAGGCCATGCAATCAACTTGCTACATGTATTTGATGTGCCACAGAAATTCAAGGTCATGAGCCTCATAGTAGAGACTATCAAGAGGACTGCAGCAGATTAGAAGAGGAGCTGTGGTTATGCCCCTCAAATTCAGGAGCTCGTCAACTCTAAGATGGGCACGAGCATATATTTATTGGACAAGGAACACCTGCCCATTCGTCCAGATTTTGAGGACAATCAAGTTGTAATGACTGAGAATAAGCCATCATCAGTTCAAGCACAAGCAAAGAAGGAGAAGGCAAGGAAGGAGAAAGCTGCCAAGATGCCAACTCAAGAGGAGGCATCTGAGTATTTCTTGAAAACCAAACAAGAGCAGCTTGGTTACCTGATTGCATCCACCCTGCAGATTGAGAAAGGACTAGCCACCCTAACTCAAAACCAGGCAAGCCTAGAGAGAATCATGGAACAGAAGTTCTATGACTTGGATGTCAAGGTGACAGAAATTCAGACTGCAGTGGAGCAGCTTCAAGACGATATGCAGGAGAGGAAAGGGAAGACAACCACTGATGCCTTTGCCAGAGTGCCACAAAGTCCGAGGTCGTCTGCAGTGCCAGTTCCTGACACAAGAGCAACTGCCTCAGCTCCAGCCGTAGCACCAGCCCAACCTGCTCCAGCATCTACTTCAGCTCCAACTCCAGCGTCTACTTCAGCATCTACAGAAGCCTTCGTCCTTGGAGTGATCCGGACTCCACCACCACCTGAAGATCAAGCCTGAGCGTCGATCTAGCACTATGCATTTTCTAGGAACTTTTTGGTAAATTGTTGCCAAAGGGGGAGAAAAATGTATAGATCATAGGCTTCGAGAGAGAGAGTGTTGCTTTTCTCTCTTGCTTTATTTGGTGGTTTTTCGAACTTGTTTGCTTTTGAGTGCTTGAGATACTATGCTCGTGAGACATTGATGATCATGTGTTTGATCATAAGCTACACTTAATGTTTGATTAATGTTATTATCTTATCTATCTTATGTGATCATTCGCTATTCTTGGTGATGAGTGCATGTATTTCATTCTTATCATTTTAAGCGCTCCACCAAGATGTATGTGACATGGAAGAGTAACCCATGACTCTAACTCCTTGTGCATTTGTAGTCCAAAGCAAATTTTAAATATGCACAAATTTAGGGGGAGCTCTTACTTATCACATACTTCTCAAAGCGATGATATATTTCATGCTTATTATCATTTGTCGAAGCTTTGATCTATATGTTGTCATCAATTACCAAAAAGGGGGAGATTGAAAGTGCAACTATCCCTAGGTGGTTTTGGTAATTCATAACAACATATAGCTCATTGAGCTAATGCTATTCCAAGATGATTATTTCAGGAAAGCTCAAAATGCTAAGGACAAAGGATTTTGGCATGGCATGGATGTGAAAGTGGAACCCTCAAAATGCTAAGGACAAAGGATTGGCTCAAGCTCAAAAGCTCAAGACTCTTCATTTTATATTTTAGTGATCCAAGATCACATTGAGTCTTTAGGAAAAGCCAATACTATCAAGGAGGGATGAGGTGTTGCTTAATGAGCCTCTTGCTTCGCGTGCTTAGTGATATGCTCCAAAACCCTCAACTACTTTCCCACTTCCACATATGACATAAACCCTAAGCCAAACTCGGTCCTACCGATTCTTCCTATCCGGCGCCACCGAGTTTCACTTGTCATAAGCCACTGCCAAACCCTAGCAATTCGGTTCTACCGATAGGGATCGGTCTCACCGAGATGGGATTGCAAACTCTCTGTTTCCCTTTCTTAACTTTTCGGTCTCACCGAAAGAGCGAATCGGTCCCACCGAGATTGCAATGTAAATTCAGTGTTTCCCCTTTGTAACTTTTCGGTCTCATCGAAAGAGCAAATCGGTCCCATCGAGTTTCCCTGACCAACTCTCTGGTTAGCTAATTACCAAATTCGGTCTCACCGAGTTTGTGTAATCGGTCTCACGGAGATTACATTATGCCCAAACCCTAACCATATCGGTCCTACCGAGTTGCATGTCAGTCCCACCGAAAATCTCTAACGGTCACTAGGTTTACATTTTCGGTCCGACCGAGTTTGTTGATTCGGTCCCACCGAGATTGGAAAACTGTGTGTAACGGTTGGATTTTGTGTGGAGGCTATATATACCCCTCCACCTCCTCTTCATTCGAAGAGAGAGCCATCAGGACGCATACACCATTCCAACTCATATGTTCTGAGAGAGAACCACCTACTCATGTGTTGAGACCAAGATATTCCATTCCTACCATATGAATCTTGATCTCTAGCCTTCCCCAAGTTGCTTTCCACTCAAATCTTCTTTCCACCAAATCCAAATCCTATGAGAGAGAGTTGAGTGTTGGGGAGACTATCATTTGAAGCACAAGAGCAAGGAGTTCATTACCTACACACCATTTGTTACTTCTTGGAGAGTGGTGTCTCCTAGATTGGCTAGGTGTCACTTGGGAGCCTCCGACAAGATTGTGGAGTTGAACCAAGGAGTTTGTAAGGGCAAGGAGATCGCCTACTTCGTGAAGATCTACCGCTAGTGAGGCAAGTCCTGTGTGGGCGATGGCCATGGTGGGATAGACAAGGTTGCTTCTTTGTGGACCCTTTGTGGGTGGTTGCTTCTTCGTGGACCCTTCGTGGGTGGAGCCCTGTGTGGACTCGCGCAACCGTTACCCTTTGTGGGTGGAGCCCTGTGTGGACTCTCGCAACTGTTACCCTTTGTGGGTTGAAGTCTCCATCGACGTGGATGTAGGATAGCACCACCTATCCGAACCATGGGAAAAACATCCGTGTCTCCAATTGCATTTGAATTCTCCAAACCCTTCCCTTTACATTCTTGCAAGTTGCATGCTTTACTTTCCGCTGCCAATATACTCTTTGCATGCTTGCTTGAATTGTGTGATGATTGCTTGACTTGTCCTAAAATAGCTAAAATCTGCCAAGAACTAAAATTGGGAAAAGGTTAAGTTTTTATTTGGTCAAGTAGTCTAATCACCCCCCCTCTAGACATACTTTCGATCCTACAGCATGATATGCGAGATGCGGTATGTGATGCATATGCATGATTTGAAAAGGAATGATTGAACGTGGCCTCAACTTGGAAATCCAAGAGTGCCACTGGAAAGGGGAGGTGATTTCGGTCAAAATCGATATAAAGATCACCGGAATCGGATGCACAGTTTGGAAATGGCAATCAAAACAAATATGGCACCGGTCTGCGATAAACAGCAAGTAGCCTTCTAAATGCATCAAGATAAATATGCTGCAGCACTCAAACATGGCAACAAAATACATGGCAGGGATCCACTCATGATGCTTGACAAAATATGAACACTGAGCTACGGCTAATTCACTAAATAGCAGGTTCAAACAAGCATGGCAAAAGAGCAAACGATAACAGGTTACAGACTTAGTGAAATTAACATGTCAGGAATTTATCAGCAGGAAGCAAAGTTTAGAGAGTGATAACTATATGCTACAGGAACATATCATGGCAAATTAAGGCATGACATGAAGCTACTCAAAGCATATAACAAAAGTCCCTTAGTGACCATGAGCCAAAAGGTATCAGAAAATACAATTGCAAGCATGTGAACATAGCAAAAACATAAACAGATTCAGACTTAGTGAAAAACTGGAGCATGCAAAATAGACATCAAGTAGGCATGTTTACGAGCTCGATGCACTCACTAAAAAGCATGGCATGATATACTAAGCATACAACCAGCAAAAATACATGGCATAGAAGCTAGACATGGCAGGAACAACAACATAGCATGCACGGATCAATAACAACAAGCTCGGCAAAATCGCTAAACATGTTAACAATCTGCCAGGAACATTTTATAGCGAAAGTAGGGCTCGATTGACTCAAGCTAGGGTGCTCCATAAATTCAAACAAAGACATGGATGGATAGAGCACCACAATATTAACAAAACATCCTTATTGATCATCCTCAAAAGAGGCACGGATCACTAGGAAACAACATTAACATATGGCATAAAGACAAAAACAGGACAAGGACTTTGTGAAATTCTAAGTCCCTGAAATCAGCATCATTGAGTAAGCTACTTTGCATGCTTGTGCTAGTCACCACAAATATCACAAAAATACATGGCATACACCCCTGTAAAGATGGAATGGCATTTAACAAAACACATGTAGAGCTCGGGATCATAGCATGCACACATTAATCATGGCAAAAATGACAAAAGGCCATTTGCTGAAACATATCTGACATAATCATCACATAGCCCTCTTCCAACAGCATTTCGGGCATCAAGATGATCTCAAATGAAAATGATGCAAATAGATCAAATGATGTACTCGTTGAGACGAACATTTTGATATGCTACACACACGAATCGAAGCTACGGATGTAGAGTTATGGCATGTCAAAGATAGCAAAAAATATTAGGGTTTCGGAGGAAAAAGTCAACCGAGATTCGATCCAGATCTAGATCCAGCCGGGCGCGGACTTCGAGGTCGCCGGAATCGGAGCGGGGTCACCAGAGAAGACGAGGGAGAGGCGGACGGAGCTGGATCCAGCCGGAGAGGAGGTCGCCGGGGCGGCGGTGAGGCGCGCGGAGACCGAGGTGGCGCGGGGC
>NC_041382.1:351072106-351109830 GCF_002162155.2 Triticum dicoccoides | reverse complement strand
GACGCGGGAGGCGGCCGGCGGGGTCGGCGAGCGGCGCGACACTCATCGCCAGCAGAGGCGGCACGCGGCGGCCGGTGCATGGTAGCGAACGGTGGGGAGGCTCTATGGAGGTGCGGCGAAGGGCGGCCGGCTCGGGCAGCGCCCGCGGTTGGCGGCGGCGGGATGGGCCCGCGCGGGTCCGATCTGGGTTCCGCGGGCCCCGGCGGCGGCGGGACGGCGGCGGCCACGTGGCGATCCCGGATTCACTGAGGGGCGGTGCTGACATGTCCGGTGCGGTGGAGAAGTGTCCGGTGGCGCGAGGAGGACGAAGTTAGGGTTTCATCCGCGAATTTTTGGAGGGGGACAAATATTTATAGGTAGAGGGAGCTAGGAAGCTCCAAATGAGGTGCGGTTTCCGGCCACGCGATCGTGATCGAACGACCGAGATGATGGTGGGGGTTTTGGTGGGTTTTGGGCCAGTTTGGAAGGGTGTTGGGCTGCAACACACACGAGGCCTTTTCGGTCACTCGGTTAACCGTTGGAGTATCAAACGAAGTCCAAATGGCACGAAACTTGACAGGCGGTCTACCGGTAGTAAACCAAGGCCGCATGACAAGTATCGGTCCAATCCCACACACGAAAAGAGGTAGAAAGGGACACCGGATGACATAGGAGCGCCGGATTGCAAAACGGATAATGGGGAAAAAGCTCGGATGCATGAGATGAACATTTATGCAAATGAAATGCACATGATGACATGATATGCAATGCATGACACTCAAGCAATGACAAGGCAACAACAGCGAATAACTGAAGGACACCTGGCACATCGGTCTCGAGGCGCTACAGTGTGATAGAGGCGAAGGTGTCCCGATGTTTCGATGAGATGGTGGCTATCGTTTCTGTGGGAGTCAACCTTGAAGATCCGACTACAAACGTGCGAGACATCGCGCCTTAGCAATCGCTAAACCAACTTCCGAGGGGTTATGATAGAGGCAAAGGTGTCCCGTCTTTCAATGAGATAGTGGCTATCATTTTAGAGGAAGTCGACTTTGACGATACGACTACGAACGTGCGAGGACGTTGCGCCTTAGCAATCGCTAAACCAACTCCGAGGGGTTATTGACCATGCCGAAGCACGATCAACCTGACCACGAGGGCATGTTTCCTGTGAGCAAACAAAGAATAAGCAAGAAACTAAGATTGCAATCTGGATATTGCGAATATAAGATGAAAGCTTTATTAATCAAGGTGGGGCTCTGTGACGTCTTGGTCTGGTCATTGGACACAAACAAAGTACGCAAAGTTGCAGCTACGGTGAACTTTTAATCTAAACAAAACCCGAAGTCTAAACGACGCTCTAAGGGCTGTATATATGGAGGAAGAGGGGGGAATTTCGTGGCCCTTGGAGGAGGGGTCCGAAACCAACCCTAACTCTTGTTTTCCCACACATACGGACTCTAAAAAGAGCCTATACTTAAGTATTTCAAAAATACATGGGCCTGGCCCAATAATAAGGTGACACAACACCTAAAATAGCCTCTGGATGAAATTTATGAAGTGGCATCTTGTATATTTCGTCCAAGGCTTCATGCACTCCTTATGGTGGCTTCAAAGTCCTGAAATCATCACTTGTAACTCCGTTCTGGATCCCCTTGCGCATGCCATCATCTCCACGCTTGAACTTGTTCCAAGGTTCATCTTTCTTGTCCAAGCTAGGCCCTTCATTTGTAAGCAAGACAAATGTATCCGATTTAGGCAGCATCATATTCTCATGAACATTAGAATCGTTACCAAGAAACGAAAGTACCTGATAATTCAATTGGTGTGCGCGAGCTCTAGTAATTGGTCCAGTATGTATAGCAGTAGGGGCTGTGGGTGTAACAATGGTATTGATGTCCTCATCATCCTCCCCTTCTTGAGATGAAGTCGTCCTCGACGAAAGTTCATCGTCCTCACCCAAATAAGGCTTCAAATCTGCAATGTTAAAAGTGGGACTAACCCCAAAATCTGTTGGCAGCTCAAGTTTATATGCATTATCATTTATTTTCTCTAACACCTTAAAAGGACCATCAGCACGTGGCATTAGCTTTGATTTGCGCAAATTAGGAAATCTATCCTTACGCAAATGTAACCAAACAAGATCTCCAGGTGCAAAAACAACATGTTTTCTACCCTTATCTCTAGCAAGTTTATATTTAGCATTCATACGCTCAATGTTTTCCTTAGTTAACTCATGCATTTTTAAAATCAATTCAGCACGTTCTTTAGCATCAAAAATAACCTTCTCCGAAGATGGAAGAGGCAACAAATCAATAGGTGCACGAGGTAGGAAACCATACAAAATTTCAAAAGGGCACATCTTAGTAGTAGAATGCAATGAACGATTATAAGAAAATTCAATATGAGGCAAGCATTCTTCCCACATTTTCCTGTTATTCTTCAAAACATCCCTAAGCATAGTAGACAATGTTCTATTGACTACTTTAGTTTGTCCATCAGTTTGGGGGTGACAAGTAGTACTAAAAAGCAGCTTAGTCCCCAACTTAGCCCATAAACATCTCCAAAAGTGGCTAAGAAATTTAGTATCATGATCTGAAACAATAGTATTTGGCACACCATGCAAGCGAATAATTTCACGAAAGAACAAATCACCAACATTAACATCATCATCGCTTTTATGACATGGTATAAAGTGTGCCATTTTCGAGAACCTATCCACGACAACAAATATGCTATCCCTCCCCTTCTTTGTTCAAGGTAAACCTAAAACAAAGTTCATAGATATATCCTCCCAAGGAACACTAGGTACAGGCAAAGGCATATATAAACCATGAGGATTGAGTCGTGACTTAGCTTTTTGACATGTAGTGCAGCGAGCAACAAAATGCTCAACATACCGTCTCATCTTTGGCCAAAAGAAATGTGTAGCAAGTATACCCTCCGTCTTCTTCACGCCAAAGTGTCCCATTAATCCTCCTCCATGCGCCTCCTGCAACAACAAAAGACGAACGGAGCTAGCTGGAATGCATAGCTTATTAGCACGAAACACAAATCCATCGTTAAGAACGAACTTGTTCCAAGTTCTCCCTTCCTTAAAATTCTGTAATACATCATTAAATTCAGCATCATGCACATATTGATATTTGATGGTCTCCAAACCAAATATTTTAAAGTCAAGTTGTGAAAGCATAGTATAACGACGAGACAATGCATCAGCCATAACATTTTCTTTACCTTTCTTGTGTTTAATCACATAAGGGAAAGTCTCAATGAATTCAACCCATTTAGCATGTCTACGGTTCAGTTTTGCTTGACTTTTAATGTGTTTCAATGATTCATGATCGGAATGTATAACAAATTCCTTGGGACATAAATAATCTTGCCATGTTTCTAAGGTCCTAACAAGAGCATATAATTCTTTATCATAAGTAGAATAGTTCAGACTAGGCCCACTCAATTTTTCAGAAAAGTATGCAACATGTTTGCCATCTTGTAATAACACACCTCCTAATCCAATTCCACTAGCATCACATTCAAGCTCTAAAGTCTTATTAAAATCAGGAAGTTGGAGTAAAGGAGCATGTGTCAACTTATCTTTTAATACCGTGAAGGCTTCTTCCTGTGCAGTACCCCAAACAAAAGGCACATCCTTCTTTGTAAGCTCGTTGAGTGGTGCAGCAATGGTGCTGAAATCTCTCACAAAACGCCTATAGAAACCAGCGAGGCCAAGGAAACTCCTCACTTGTGTGACCGTTTTGGGCTACGGCCAACTCTCAATAGCTTCAATCTTGGCTTTATCAACTTCAATTCCCTATGGAGTAACAACATAGCCAAGAAAAGATACTCGGTCTGTGCAAAAAGTGCACTTTCCAAGGTTACCAAACAAACGTGCATCACGTAGAGCAATAAAAACAACACGTAAATGTTCCAAATGTTCCTCCAAAGATTTGCTATAAATCAATATGTCATCAATGTAAACTACCACAAATCGTCCAATGAAAGCACGTAAAACTTTGTTCATTAACCTCATGAAAGTACTAGGTGCATTAGTTAACCCAAAAGGCATGACTAACCACTCATATAATCCAAACTTAGTTTTAAATGTTGTTTTCCATTCATCTCCCAATTTCATACGTATTTGATGGTATCCACTACGCAAATCAACTTTGGAGAATATTGTAGAGCCACTCAATTCATCAACCATATGATCTAGCCTAGGAATAGGATGACGATAACAAATAGTAATATTATTAATGCCTCTACAATCAATGCACATATGCGACGTACCATCCTTTTTCGGCACTAAAATGATAGGAACAGCACAAGGACTAAGGAATTCGCGTATATAACCTTTGTCGAACAGTTCTTGTCCTTGACGCATAATCTCCTTCGTCTCCTCTGGATTGTTACGGTATGGTACACGGTTGGGTAATGGTGCACCGGGAATTAAGTCAATTTGATGCTCAATCCCTCGAATAGGTGGTAATCCCGGTGGCACATCTTCTAGAAAGATGTCGGCGAACTCCTGCAAAATGTTAGTGATAGCAGGAGGCAAAGAGGAAGGCACATCCTCGAATGAAAATAATGCCTCTTTGCACACAAAAGCATAGCAAACAGATTTGCTGAAATCTAGATCATCAATATCAGATTTTGTGGCAAGTAAACATGCACTTTTCAATTTAATTTCAGAAACAACACTAGATGGTTTATTATTAGGTTTCATTTGTCGCTCAAATTCTTTTGCCACAATCTGATTTTCACTCTTATTTTTCTCCTGTTTTGCTTTATTAGCTCTATTAATATCATCTTTCAAAATGGATTCAGGAGTCATAGGAAGCAAAGTAATATTTTTATCCTTATGAACAAGAGTATACTGATTGTTTCTACCATGGTGTACAGAATTTTTATCAAATTGCCATGGTCAACCAAGTAATAAGGAACATGCTTGCATAGGTACCACATCACAATCAACATAATCAACATATGTAGAGATACTAAAATGCACACGAACAGTACGTGTTACCTTAACCTTGTCGCTGTTGTTGAACCATTGGATGTGGTAAGGATGTGGATGTGGTCTTGTGATGGGAGATAGCTTCTCCACCATCTCCATGCTAGCCAAGTTATTGCAGCTCCCTCCATCTATGATGACGTGAACAGAACGTTCCTTCACAACTCCCTTTGTATGGAACAAATTATGCCTCTGATTTTGCTCGGCTTGTGTAACCTGCACACTCAAAACACGTTGAGCAACTAAACATTCATACCTGTCAGCATCTTCAGCAGCCATGTATTGCGTCTCATGATCAGAATCATCTCCACCGTGTTCTTCACGTGTAATAAGAGCCAAGTCTCCTCATCATAGTCACTAGCGGACTCATACCCACCATCCTCAGTAGCAATCGTCACACGCTGAGATTGGCATTCTCTCGCAAAATGTCCTCTTCCCTTACAATGACGACAAATAATATCACTTGTGTGCCCTGTTGATGCCATGGAAGAAGAAGAGCTCTTCGCAGGTCCGGCAGGTGTGCTCTTGGTAGATAGTGGTTGTTGTGCCTGCTTTCTTGTATGACGGCTGGAGGTGGCACCTGATGGAGGTGCTGGTGGAGTGGAAGTAGAGGATGCACGTGGTGTCCATGATGAAGATCGACCTGCAGAAAAGTTAGTGCGCGCCAATGCCTGTCGATCCTGCACTTCACGTTCAGCTTTACAAGCAAGATGGAATAAACGAGTGATATTAGTATACTCCTTATACTAATGGTCTGAATCTCTCTATTTAATCCACCCATAAAACGTGCAAGCATAGCTTCATTCTCCTCAACAATACCACATCTAATCATGCCAGTTTGTAATTCCTGATAATATTCTTCTACATAATTTTTTCCTTGTCTTAAGCACTGCAATTTTTGAAGTAATTCACGTTGATAATATGGTGGAACCCAACGAGTACGCATAGCAGTTTTCAAAGCAGCCCAAGTAGCTGGAATAGGATATAATCTACAATATTCAGACAACCAAACACATGCAAAGCTAGTGAAAGCACAAACAGCAGCAGGAACACGTCTCTCCTCGGGATATTGTAAACATGTAAATCGTTGTTCAGTTTCTAACTCCCAAGTAAGATATATATCAGGAACATATCTACCCTCAAATGGTGGAATATTCAATTTTAGTTTAGGAAGATGGTCATGTACCTCAGGTGGTGGTGCAGCCCTACCGTTGCGATGATATGCATGAGGACGACCTAGTGGTGGTGGTGCTGGTGGTTGCACGTAGTTCTGATTTTGATCAACCTCATCCTCGTAATGGTCCTCCACCTCTGTAGTAGCAGCAGGAGCGACAGAAGCACCAACAGTAGGTATAGCAGCACCAGAAGTTTGACCAGTCTCAATGGGAACACGTTGTGCTCATCCCACTTGATTTGGAAGACGATGTTGTTGTGGTTGTAGAGGTGCGACAGGTGCAGTGGGCGGTGGAAGACACGCGAGCAATTCATTAAACTTGTTATCGAGCTTTGTTTCAAACGCCTTCTCAATGCCATCTATCTTCTCCATGGCCTCTTCAAATCTGTTTAGCACATCTTCCACCTGTCCACTCATCATTTGCTGAAACTTATCATGTAACTCTTTGTTTGTCATGTTCTCCCAGTCAGTCTCGTTGGCTTGTGATCCTGCCATGGTTAGCAGCAATAGAAACACACAAGAATATGATCCTACGGACTACTAGTAAGTGGTGGATAGTCACAAATCCGTCAAGCGAATCTCAAATTCTTACCAGTTCTTACCAAGCAGCAGGCGGTGATCAGCAACCGTTGTAGTCAAAACTCTCAAAGCTTGGATAGAGCGATTACCAGGGAGAGTCAAACGCATGACGTAGATGTATGTGGAGCTGGGAAGGCTTATAATATGGTAGCAAAAGGGGTCAACAATAATCAATTAAGATATGCAAAGTTGAATAAATGCTCAACGACGGTACTGGGTTGGTCCTAGGCTAGACCGTACTAGAGACGCGAGCCTAGAACACTAACAAAATCACGGCGCTGCACGTAAACAAGGGAGGAGCACACTCTGAATTTTTTATATTTTTTTCAGTTTTTTTGCACTTTTTTTACCTCTTTTTTTGCTCCGCAACAAATGTTTTTTGAAAAAGTCTACAAATGTCCTAAAAACTGCCTAGCCAGAATTTTCCAGACTTATTTTTGCACTTTTTTCCTCTCTTTTTTGAGTTTGGAACTATTTTTCTTCTACGGATGGCTCGAAAGTTGGGGAGTCCTACTCTGTCACGACTCGGAGTATCGCGTGATCTGGAAATCGAAAATGAAGCAACAATTACTGGACTCGGACTAGGACAGGTGGCGGAGATGAATTTGGTGGAATCTCGGACTGGTGGCGGCGATGAATCTGGTGGAAATCGGACTGGTGGTGGATATATGTTGCAGGTGAACTCGGAGCGTGATGGCGGCGGATATGTGGTGGTGTATATGGCAGCGAAGATGAAGTTGGTGTGCTGGTGGTATATGATAGGGGCGGCGTGATAACCTGTGAACAGAACTCGAAACTCTAAAGGACTAGACGCTAAGACCAGCAACTTGACATGATGATGCAACCTCAAATTTAACAAAGCAAATATAGAAAAGATTATGCAAGGGCTCAGATTGGTTCGGATAGGATGAACTAACCCTAATTTTTTTGGCTTTTTCGTGGACTATAGGTATGAAGAACAGACTCGATCTAAACTACAAAAAACTGTAAAATCTCACCGAGCAACCTGGAAATCTGATACCACTTGATAGAGGCAAAGGTGTCTCGTCTTTCGATGAGATAGTGGCTATCGTTTTAGAGGAAGTCGACTTTGACGATCCGACTACGAACGTGCGAGGACGTCGCGCCTTAGCAGTCGCTAAACCAACTCCGAGGGGTTATTGACCACGCCGGAGCACGATCAACCTGACCACGAGGGCCTGTTTCCTGCGAGCAAACGAAGAACAAGCAAGAAACTGAGATTGCAATCTGGATATTGCGAATATAAGATGAAAGCTTTATTGATCAAGGTGGGGTTCTGTGATGTCTTGTTCTGGTCGTTGGACACAAACGAAGTACGCGAAGTTGTAGCTACGACGAACTTTTAATCTAAACAAAACCCAAAGTCTAAACAACGCCCTAAGGGTTGTATATATGGAGGAAGAGGGGGGAATTTCGTGGACCTTGGAGGAGGGGTCCGAAACCAACCCTAACTCTTGTTTTCCCACACATACGGACTCTAAAAACATCCTATAGTTAAGTATTTCGAAAATACATGGGCCTGGCCCAATAATAAGGTTATGCAGCACCTAAAATAGCCTCTGGACGAAATTTATGAAGTGGCATCTTGTATATTTCGTCCAAGGCTTCATGCACTCCTTATGGTGGCTTCAAAGTCCTCAAATCATCACTTGTAACTCCGTTCTGGATCCCCTTGCGCATGCCGTCATCTCCACGCTTGAACTTGTTCCAAGGTTCATCTTTCTTGTCCAAGCTAGGCCCTTCATTTGTAAGCAAGACAAATGTATCCAATTTAGGCAGCATCATATTCTCATGAACATTAGAATCGTTACCAAGAAACGAAAGTACCTGATAATTCAATATGTATAGTAGCAGGGGCTGTGGGTGTAACAATGGTATTGATGTCCTCATCAGGTTATTGACCATGCCGAAGCACGATCAACCTGACCACGAGGGTCTGTTTCCTGCGAGCAAACGAAGAACAAGCAAGAAACTGAGATTGCAATCTGGATATTGCGAATATAAGATGAAAGCTTTATTGATCAAGGTGGGGTTCTGTGACGTCTTGGTCTGGTTGTTGGACACAAACGAAGTACGCGAAGTTGCAGCTATGGCGAACTTTTAATCTAAACAAAACCCAAAGTCTAAACGATGCCCTAAGGGCTGTATATATGGAGGAGAGAGGGGGAATTTCGTGGCCCTTGGTGGAGGGGTCCGAAACCAACCCTAACTCTTGTTTCCCCACACATACGGACTCTAAAAACAGCCTATACTTAAGTACTTCGAAAATACATGGGTCTGGCCCAATAATAAGGTGACGCAGCACCTAGTATAGCCTCTGGACGAAATTTATGAAGTGGCATCTTGTATATTTCGTCCCATGCTTCATGCACTCATTATGGTGGCTTCAGAGTCCTGGAATCATCACTTGTAACTCTGTTCTTGTTCCCCTTGCGCATGCCATCATCTCCATGCTTGAACTTGCTCCAAGGTTCATCTTTCTTGTCCAAGCTAGGCACTTCATTTGTAAGCAAAATAAATGTATCCAATTTAGGCAGCATCATATTCTCATGAACATTAGAATCGTTACCAAGAAATGAAAGTACCTGATAATTCAATTGGTGTGCGCGAGCTCTAGTAATTGGTCCAGTATGTATAGCGGCAGGGGATGTGGGTGTAACAATGGTATTGATTTCCTCATCATCGTGTCTAGTTGCTGGTCTTAGAGTCTAATCTTTTAGAGTTTCGAGTTCTGGTCATAAGTTGTCACGCCGCCACCGCACCATCATCATCGCCCCTGCCATCTACCACCACCGCTTATCCGCCATCGATCCGTCTCCATATACCATCACCAATCCATATCCATATACCACCACTAATCTGTCTCCATATACCATCACCAATCTGTATCCATATACCACCACCAATCCGTATCCATATACCACCACCAATCTGTATCCATATACCACCACCGCTGCCATATCCTACCATCATATATCCACCACCAATCCGAGTTCCTTTCATATTAGGTTTGTTTTCGAGGTCCGTCTAATTTCCGATTCGTGTTTCCTTGCCTGAGTACGTTTCGGAGACCCCCGGCAGTTTTTAGGCCAAAATTTTCGCAGGCAAAAATATTTTTTCCCTATCCTATTTTTAGGCTTTTTTGAGTCTTTTGAGCCATGTGCCATCATAGTGATTTTTTGTCGCACTTTTTCGTCATCGCTGCCCTGATTTCAGAAGAAAAAAATAAAAAAAATTCCATGCCCATCCTGTCAGTTTGACGAGGGAAGAGTTTTGAGACACTCGCCATTATAGTGATTTTTCACAAAAAAAGAGGCGCCAAAAAAAGAGCGAAAATAAGTTCCAGACTGTGCTTTTCCCTTGTTTACGTGCAGCGCCGTGATTTTTGTTAGTGTTCTAGGCTCGCGTCTCTAGCACGGTCTAGCCTAGGTCCAGCACAGTACCGTCGTTGAGCGTTTATTCAACTTTGCATCTCTGAATTGATTATTGCTGACCCTTTTTGCTACCATATTATAAGCCTTCCCAGCTCCACATACATCTACGTCGTGCATCTGACTCTCCCTGGTAATCGCTCCATCCAAGCTTTGAGAGTTTTGACTACGACGGTTGCCGATCACCACCTGCTGCTGGGTAAGAACTGGTATGAATTTGAGATTTGCTTGATGGATTTGTGACATCCACCACCACCTCTTGTTAGTAGTCTGTAGGATCATATTCTTGTGTGTTTCTATTGCTGCTAACCATGGCAGGATCACAAGCCGACAAGACTGACTGGGAGAACATGACGAATAAGGAGTTGCATGATAAATTTCAGCAAATGATGAGTGGACAAGTGCAAGATGTGCTAAACAGATTTGAAGAGGCCATGGAGAAGATAGATGGCATGGAGAAGACGTTCGAAACAAAGCTCGATAACAAGTTTAATGAATTGCTCGCGCATCTTCCACCACCACCACCGGCTGCCCCTAACGCACCTCTACAACAGCAACAACAACAACAACGCCGCTTTCCAAATCAAGTGGGACGAGCACAGCGTGTTCCCATTGACCCTGGGCAAAATTCTGGTACCGCTATTCATGCTTCTGCCGCTCCTGCTGCTACTGAAGAGGTGGAGGACCATTACGAGGATGAGGTTGACCAAAATCAGAACTACGTGCAACCACCAGCACCACCACCACCAGGCCGTCCTCATGCATATCATCGCAACGGTAGGGCTGCACCACCACCTGAGGTACATGACCATCTTCCTAAACTAAAATTGAATATTTCACCATTTGAGGGTAGATATGTTCCTGATATATATCTTACTTGGGAGTTAGAAACTGAACAACGATTTACATGTTTACAATATCCGGAGGAGAGACGTGTTCCTGCTGCTGTTTGTGCTTTCACGAGCTTTGCACGCGTTTGGTGGTCTGAACATTGTAGATTATATCCTATTCCAGCTACTTGGGCTGCTTTGCAAACTGCTATGCGTACTCGTTCGGTTCCACCATATTATCAACGTGAATTACTTGAAAAATTGCAGCGTTTAAGACAAGGAAAAAATTCTGTAGAAGACTATTATCAGGAATTACAAACTGGCATGATTAGATGTGGTATTATTGAGGAGAATGAAGCTATGCTTGCACATTTTATGGGTGGATTAAATCGAGAGATTCAGACCATTCTAGAGTATAAGTAGTATACTAATATCACTCGTTTATTCCATCTTGCTTGTAAAGCTGAACGTGAAGTGCAGGATCGACAGGCATTGGCGCGCACTAACTTTTCTGCAGGTCGATCTTCATCATGGACACCACGTGCATCCTCTACTTCCACTCCACCAGCACCTCCATCAGGTGCCACCTCCAGCCGTCATACAAGAAAGCAGGCACAACAACCACTATCTTCCAAGAGCACACCTGCCGGACCTGCGAAGAGCTCTTCTTCTTCCATGGCATCAACAGGGCACACAAGTGATATTATTTGTCGTCGTTGTAAGGGAAGAGGACATTTTGCGAGAGAATGCCAATCTCAGCGTGTGATGATTGCTACTGAGGATGGTGGGTATGAGTCCGCTAGTGACTATGATGAGGAGACGTTGGCTCTTATTACACATGAAGAACACAGTGGAGAGGATTCTGATCATGAGACGCAATACATGGCTGCTAAAGATGCTGATAGGTATGAATGTTTAGTTGCTCAATGTGTTTTGAGTGTGCAGGTTAAACAAGCTGAGAAAAATCAGCGGCATAATTTGTTCCATACAAAGGGAGTTGTGAAGGAACGTTCTGTTCGCATCATCATAGATGGAGGAAGCTGCAATAACTTGGCTAGCATGGAGATGGTGGAGAAGCTATCTCTCACCACAAGACCACATCCACATCCTGACTACATCCAATGGTTCAACAACATCGGCAAGGTTAAGGTAACACGTACTGTTCGTGTGCATTTTAGTATCTCTACATATGCTGATTATGTTGATTGTGATGTGGTACCTATGGAAGCATGTTCTTTATTACTTGGTAGACAATGGCAATTTGATAAAAATTATGTACACCGTGGTTGAAACAAGCAGTATACTCTTGTTCATAAGGATAAAAATATTACTTTGCTTCCTATGACTCCTGATTCCATTTTGAAAGATGATATTAATAGAGCTAATAAAGCAAAACAGGAGAAAAATAAAATTGAAAATCAGATTGTGGCAAAAGAATTTGAGCAACAAATGCAGCCTAATAATAAACCATCTAGTGTTGCTTCTGAAATTAAATTGAAAAGTGCATGTTTACTTGCCACCAAATCTGATATTGATGATTTAGATTTAAGCAAATCTGTTTGTTATGCTTTTGTGTGCAAAGAGGCATTATTTTCATTCGAGGACGTGCCTTCCTCTTTGCCTCCTGCTGTCACTAACATTTTGCAGGAGTTCGCTGACGTCTTTCCACCAGACGTGTGAGGGAGTCCTGGATTAGGGGGTGTTCGGGTAGCCGGACTCCAGGACTATGAAGATACAAGATTGAAGACTTCATCCCGTGTCCGGATGGGACTTTCCTTGGCGTGGAAGGCAAGCTTGGCGATGCGGATATTCAAGATCTCCTACCATTGTAACCGACTCTGTGTAACCCTAACCCTATCCGGTGTCTATATAAACCGGAGGGTTCTAGTCCGTAGGACAACTTCATTATACAACAATCATACCATAGGCTAGCTTCTAGGGTTTAGCCTCCTTGATCTCGTGGTAGATCTACTCTTGTACTACCCATATCATCAATATTAATCAAGCAGGAGTAGGGTTTTACCTCCATCGAGAGGGCCCGAACCTGGGTAAAAACATCGTGTCCCTTGTCTCCTGTTACCATCCGCCTAGACGCACAGTTCGGGACCCCCTACCCGAGATCCGCCGGTTTTGACACCGACATTGGTGCTTTCACTGAGAGTTCCTCTGTGTCGTCACTTTTAGGCCCGATGGCTCCTTCGATCATCAACGATGATGCAGTCCAGGGTGAGACTTTTCTCCCCGGACAGATCTTCGTCTTCGGTGGCTTTGTACTGCGGGCCAATTCGCTTGGCCACCTGGAGCAGATCGAAAGCTACGCCCCTGGCCATCAGGTCAGGTTTGGAAGCTTAAACTACATGGCAGACATCCGCGGGGATTTGATCTTCGACGGATTCGAGCCACAGCCAAGCGCGCCGCACTATTTTGAGAGGCATGATCTTGCTTTGCGGCCGAACAGTGCCCTGGAGGCCGCACGCGCACCGGTTCCTACCCTTAATCCGGAGCCTATTGCGCCAATTGAGGATGAGCGGCTGGACATCACCTCAGGGGCTACGATCTCAAAGGCGATCGAGCCGAAGGTCAGCCCTGCGTTCTGCGTGACCCGTGACTCCGAGGATCCGGATTCCTCTCCGGACTCCGAACCCCCCGCGCCCCTACCGATCGAATCCGATTGGGCGCCGATAATGGAGTTCACCGCAGCGGACATCTTTCAGCACTCGCCCTTCGGCGACATCCTGAACTCACTAAAGTCTCTCTCTTTATCAGGAGAGGCATGGCCGGACTACGGTCAGCAAGGATGGGATGCGGACGACGAAGAAATTCTAAGCCTACCCATCACCCACTTTGTAGCCACTGTCGACGATTTAACTGACATGCTTGACTTCGACTCCGAAGACATCGACGGTATGGACGACGATGCAGGAGACGAACAGGAACCAGCACCTATAGGGCGCTGGAAGGCCACCTCGTCATATGATATATACATGGTGGATACTCCAAAAGATGGAGATGGCGATGGAACAGCGGAGGATGACACCTCCAAGAAACAGCCAAAGCGCCGGCGTCAGCGGCGCCGCTCTAAATCCCGCCAAAGCAAAAACGGTGATTCCGGCACGGGAGATAATGCTACCCCGAATAGCGCCGAAGAACACCCCCTACAACAAGATTCGGCACAGGAAGATGGAGAAGCCAACCCTCATGAGAGAGCGGCAGACCGAGAGGTTGAGGATGATAACTATATGCCTCCCTCAGAAGACGAGGCAAGCCTCGATGACGACGAATTCGTCGTACCATTGGACCCCGCCGAACAAGAGCGTTTCAAACGCAGGCTTTTAGCCATGGCAAGCAGCCTCAAGAAAAAGCTGCAACAGCTTAGAGCTGATCAAGATTTTCTAGCTGACAGATGGACCGAAGTCCTTGCAACCGAAGAGTATGAACTCAAACGCCCCTCCAAGAGTTACCCAAAGCGCAGGCCGCTACCCCGATCAGAGGAAGAAGCACCTACATCACCAGCACACGACATGGCCGACCGGCCACCTCGCGGCTGCGACAGAGAGGCCTCTCGGCCCTCCACCCAAGCCATGCCCCGGCGCCGTTCAACCAAGGCACGGGAAAATGCGCCAGACCTGCGAGACGTACTGGAGGACAAGGCAAGACAAACAAGATCAATCTACGGATCGAGCAGGCGCCCCACGGCACGTGACGGTGATCTTCATTCCGGATACAAGAAATCCAGCCGGGCCGAACACAATAGACATAGCCCCTTCGAGCTGCGTCGTGATATAGCCCAGTATAGAGGCGCCGCACACCCATTATGCTTCACAGACGAAGTAATGGATCATAAAATCCTAGAGGGTTTCAAACCCGTAAACATCAAATCATATGATGGAACAACAGATCCTGCGGTATGGATTGAGGATTATCTCCTCCATATCCACATGGCCCGCGACGATGATCTACACGCCATCAAATACCTCCTGCTCAAACTTAAGGGACCGGCCCGGCATTGGCTTAATAGCTTGCCAGCAGACTCAATCGGTTCTTGGGAGGACCTGGAAGTCGCATTCCTCGACAACTTCCAGGGCACTTATGTGCGACCACCGGATGCCGACGACTTAAGCCACATAATTCAGCAGCCAGAGGAATCGGCCAGGCAATGCTGGACACGGTTCCTAACAAAGAAAAACCAGATAGTCGACTGTCTGGACGCAGAGGCCCTAGCAGCCTTCAAGCATAATATCCGCGATGAGTGGCTCGCCCGGCACCTGGGACAGGAAAAGCCAAAGTCCATGGCAGCCCTCACGACACTCATGACCCGCTTTTGCGCGGGAGAAAACAGTTGGCTAGCTCGCAGTAACAACTTAGCAAAGAACCCTGGTAATTCGGATACCAAGGACAAAAGTGGCAGTACACGTCGGAATAAGCAAAAGCGCCGCGTTAGCAGCGACAGCAACGAAGACACGGCAGTTAATGCCAGATTCAGAGGCTATAAATCCGGTCAGCGGAAAAAGCCATTCAAAAAGAATGCTCAGGACCCGTCCAGTTTGGACCGAATACTCGACCGCTTGTGCCAGATACATGGCACCCCCGAAAGGCCAGCCAATCACACCAATAGGGATTGTTGGGTGTTCAAGCAGGCAGGCAAGCTAAGAGCCGAAAACAAAGACAGGGGGCTGCATAGCGATGACGAGGAGGATCCCAGGCCGCCGAAGAACAGTGGATAGAAGGGTTTTCCCCCACAAGTGCGGACGGTGAACATGATATACGCAACCCACATTCCCAAGAGGGAGCGGAAGCGTGCGCTACGGGACGTATACGCGATGGAGCCAGTCGCCCCAAAGTTCAACCCATGGTACTCCTGCCCGATCACTTTTGATCGAAGGGACCACCCCACTAGCATCCGTCACGGTGGCTTCGCCGCATTGGTTCTCGACCCAATTATCGACGGATTTCATCTCACAAGAGTCCTCATGGATGGCGGAAGTAGCGTGAACCTGCTTTACCAGGATATAGTGCGGAAAATGGGCATAGATCCCTCGAGGATTAAGCCCACAAAAACGACCTTTAAAGGCGTTATACCAGGTGTAGAGGCCAACTGTACAGGCTCAGTAACACTTGAAGTGGTTTCGGGTCCCCGGACAATTTCCGAAGCGAAGAGCTAATCTTCGATATAGTCCCGTTTCGCATTGGCTATCATGCCCTGCTCGGGCGAACCGCATTTGCAAAGTTCAATGCGGTACCGCACCACGCATATCTCAAGCTCAAGATGCCAGGCCCTCTAGGAGTAATCACGGTCAATGGAAACACCGAACGCTCCCTTCGTACGGAGGAGCACACGGCGGCCCTCGCAGTGGAAGTACAAAGCAGCCTTCTTAGGCAATTCTCCAGTTCGGCCGTTAAAAAGCCAGACACTACCAAGCGCGCCCGGAGTAACCTACAACAAGACCGCTTGGCATGTTCTGAGCAGGCGTAGCAATGCGGCCCCAACCCCATCCCTCGCGACATAGCGAAACTAGTGCCTCGCGTACATAACTACGCTCTTGAAATACCATGGGCGCAGGGGACGGGGCACAATAACGGCAAACCCAAAATACGGCTTAAAACGTACTAGGGGCTGCCGAATTCTTTTTTTAATTTTCTCTTACTTTCAGGACTCCATACTTCGGACGACCTGTTCGGCAATTCAACTGCCGCACAAACGATGCAAGATCCAGGGAAGCAGACAAGCCATGCCGCATTATGGAACTCCCAGGTGGTCTCTGTTACGAGCAGTACACCTGTTTTGGCATACAATTCCGCGGCCTGCTCCTGGCCAGGACATGTTAAATAGCCCAATATCTTTTGCTTATCGCACTACTTGTATCGTTCTGCTTTGATAGCAGCCTTTTTATTAACAATGCATAGCTTTTTGTCTATTTTTTGCATTATCCTCCTTTCATATATATGTTTATTAAATGACATGTTGCACCCGTACACTATGGTACGGCAAATACGCCAGGGGCTTCAGTACCCCTCAATATGGTGTGAGAAACCCGTACACTTTCACAAGTGCGGCACCCCGAACTTATAGCACTATATGCATCGGCTCCGAATCATGATTTGGGTCAATAGTTGGGTTTGCCCGGCTCCTATGTTTTGGTGCCTTACGTTCTGCTATATCGGATAAGGTAGCACTAGGAGAACCACTGTGATTGTGCCCCAGTTGAGCTGGGTTAAGCAGATCAATGGAGAAAGCTAAAACTGATTGTCATGATGAGGCGAGAGACCGGTTGCTGTTCGAGAGGTTTTTCGAGTCCCTAAAGACTTATGCCGCTTCGAGCGAGGAGCCGGCTTTGTCCGGCCAAGGCGTGGATAGCGCCCTGAACTCGGTCTTCCGAACTAGGGGCTTCGCCGAAATTTAAAATTATAGAGTTCTATGGCTAAGTGAGAGTGTTCAAGCATTATAGTCTGATTGCCTGGTTCGTTGTGCTGAGCGCCTCCCTCGAAGGACCCAACTATGGGAAAAAGAGCGCTCAGGTTTATCCCGAACACCCCAGCACTAGTGGCATGGGGGCAGAAGCCGACGACTGGCCATCTCTCAATTCTTTGATAAACGGCCGCACAGAAAGTAATATTTTAAATTCAACAAGCATTGCTTAGCGCATATGAACAAGTTTTCAGCGCACAGGATAAACACGAGCGAGTTCATTCAAAAATTACATCCTTGGTATACTCATCCGCCACAAGGCGGGCACCCGCAAGAACATCCTTATAGTAGTTCTCGGGCTTGCGATGCTCCTTCCCCGGCGGCGGACCGTCCCTAACAAGCTTCTCACCGTCCAGCTTACCCCAGTGCACCTTTGCACGGGCAAGGGCCCTACAGGCACCTTCGATGCAGACGGAGCGCTTGATGACCTCGAGCCTTGGACAGGCCTCCACCAGCCGCCGCACCAGCCCGAAGTAGCTCCCAGGAAGGGCCTCTCCGGGCCACAGCCGAACTATGAAGCCCTTCATGGCCTGTTCGGCCACCTTGTGGAGCTCGACCAGCTGTTTCAGCTGGTCGCTCAAGGGCACAGGGTGTCCGGCCTCAGCATACTAAGACCAGAACACCTTCTCCGTCGAGCTGCCCTCTTCAGCTCGGTAGAATGCGGCGGCGTTGGATACGCTGCGGGGAAGATCTGCGAATGCCCCTGGAGAGCTCCGGATTCGGGTAAGTAACAAGTAGTTTAATTTTATATTTCTGCTTTGCATAAAGAATGCCTTACCCGCTGCTATCTTTTTCACCTCCTCCAACTCTTGGAGGGCCTTTTGGGCTTCGGCCTTGGCAGACTTGGCAGTCTCAAGGGCCGCCGCGAGCTCGGACGCTTGCGTCTTTGACTCAAGCTCCAGACTCTCATGTTTTTTTATGAGAGCCTGAAGCTCTTGCTGCACCTCGCCGACCCGGGCCTCAAGTTTCTCTCGCTCGGTGCGCTCCGCGGCCGCTTTATTTTCGGCCTCGGACAACGCCTGCTTGAGGGTCGCCACCTCAGTCGTGGCCCCTACAATAAGCAGTACAATCCTATTAATTTTTGCAATCACGTCTTTTTATAGGCACTTTTTTCTGTAAGGTATTTCTTACCTTCTTTCTCCTCGAGCTGCCACTTGGCAAGGCAGAGCTCTTGCTCGGTCCGCTCGAGTCCCTGTTTTAGGGCACCCATCTTCGCAGTCAGTGCGGTGGTGGCTAGCAGCGAAGCCTGCATACGCATATTGACTCTTTGTTGTTAGACTCCTGCGAAATTTAATAGATCCTCTATTCGGCTTTTCTTTCCGAACGCCAAACAAAGCATCAGGGGCTACTGTCTATGCGGTTATATTCTTACATATTTTTTACTTACCTCGAAGCCTGTTAGAAGGCTAGCGCAAGCTTCACTCAGTCCGCTCTTGGCGGACTGAACATTTTGGATCACCGTACTCATAATAGTACGGTGCTCCTCGTCGATGGAGGCGCCATCAAGCACCTCCAGCAGATTGTCCGGCACCTCCGGTTGAACGGAGGCCGCCGGCTCAGAAGGCTTGCTCCTCTTGGAAGGAGTTCGCCTACCGCGGTCCGTAACTGTTGAAGATTCCGGCGCGGTGTCCAGCACAAAGCCGGACTTGGAGCCCTGGGGGGTCTTGTCCCCTTTACTCCTGGAGTCCGGGAGGTCGCCTTGCGGCTCCTCCAGGACCACCTCCTCCTGCCCCGGAGCTCGTTGCGACGCCACTTCGGCGTCATCCGCAGTGCGGGGGGAGACAGCGGGCGGAACTGAGTTCACGTCCGATGAATCCAGGGAGCCGCTCGACGACTCGTTGAGTTTGGCCCGGGGCGGGCTGCATAATTATGTTCGACATTAGGGAAGGCTGTGCAACAAAGGAACGTCATGAGTTACTCTGAGATCCGAATACTTACGATTTCGCCGGACGCTTGGCCCTATCTGGCCACTCCTCTTCATCCTCTTCGGCGTCGGGGGAGTAGTTCGGTGGAGGGGTCTTCCTCTTCCTGGACCCTTCGGCCTCCCCCGTTGGGGCGGCCTTCCTTTTATTTCCTCCCCCCGCTGGAGGGGGAGAGTGTTCTTCTTCCTCCTCCTCGTTCTCATGGGAGGAGAGCGTCTCAGACTCGTCGGATGACGAGTCCGACACCACCACATTACGGGTACTCTTTCGAGTCCCCGTGGCCTTCTTCTTCTTGGACTTCTTCTCCGGCACCACATAAGGTGCCGGAACCAGCAGCTTCACTAGGAGACCAGGGGCTGGGTCTTCGGGCAAGGGAGCCGGACAGTTAATCGATCCGGACTGCGCCTGCCAAGCCTGTCAAAGGTGAGGGAGTTTAGATCCCACATAGAGTCAAACTATGAAGAAACTTAACATCCTGTAAAAGGTGAAAATAGCTTACCTCGCTAGCGTGACGCTGCGAGCTGTATCCGCGGTCCTCGGAAGCGGATGTGGGAGCCTCGGCGCCTTTGGTTAGCACCTTCCAGACGTCTTCATACGTCGTGTCGAAGAGCCGGTTAAGGGTTTGGTGCTGCGCCGGGTCGAACTCCCACAGATTAAAGCCCCATTGTTGACACGGGAGGATCCGGCGGACGAGCATAACCTAGACTACATTGACAAGCTTAATCGACTTGCTCACCAGGGACTGGATGCATGTCTGCAATCTGGTCACCTCTTTTTCGTCGCCCCACGACAGGCCCATCTCTTTCCAGGACATAAGCCGTGTGGGGGTCCGGATCGGAACTCGGGGGCTGCGATCCATTTCGGATCGCGCGGCTCGGTGATGTAAAACCACCATGATTGCCACCCCTTCAGGGTCTCCACGAAGGAGCCCTCGAGCCATAGGACGTTGGCCATCTTGCCCGCCATGGCGCCTCCGCACTCCGCCTGGCTGCCGCGCACCACCTTGGGCTTGACGTTGAAGGTCTTGAGCCAGAGGCCAAAATGGGGGCGGATGCGGAGGAAAGCCTCGCACACGACAATAAACCCGAGATGTTGAGGACGAAGTTCGGGGCCAGATCGTGGAAATCCAGACCATAGTAGAACATGAGCCCCCGGACAAATGGGTGGAGTGGGAAACCCAGTCCGCGGAGGAAGTGGGGAAGGAATACTACCCTCTCATGGGGCCTTGGTGTGGGGAGAAGCTGCCCTTCCTCGGGAAGCCGGTGCGCGATGTCCTTGGACAAGTATCCGGCCTTCCTTAGCTTTTTGACATGGCCCTCTGTGACGGAGGAGACCATCCACTTGCCTCCCGCTCCGGACATTGCTGGAGGAGGTTGAGGTAGGAAGCGCGGGCTTGGGCGCTGGAGCTCGAGTGCGCAGGAGATGGATAGGCAAAGGAGGAAGAAGGCGTAGGTAAAAAAGTGGATCCTTATCCCCTTATATGGGCGGATGCGGTTGTGCGTCCCCACCAGCCTAGTAAAACTCGCTTGCCTCCCAAGCGCCGTGATAAATGGCGCAGTTGGGTTACCCATGTCCGTATTGATGAGAATCCCATAAAAGGGGGCACACGATCTCTGCTTTGACAAGACGTGCCAAGGAAACCGCCTCGCTAAACATGCTGAGGTGGAAAAGTAAAAACAATTCGAGTAAAGGACTTGGCCGTAGTATGATGTCACGCTTCGGAATGCGTCAGCAGATTAGATTTGTGTTGATATTATTCTCTCTATGGCAATATGGGGAAACTTATTTTGCAGAGCCGGACACTATCCTTGGTGTTTAAAATCTTCTTGAAGGACTTGGAGGAGGAACCCGCCTTGCAATGCCGAAGACAATCTGCGCGCCGGACTCGTCGTCATTGAAGCCTGGTTCAGGGGCTACTGAGGGAGTCCTGGATTAGGGGGTGTTCAGGTAGCCGGACTATACCTTCAGCCGGACTCCAGGACTATGAAGATACAAGATTGAAGACTTTGTCCCGTGTCCGGATGGGACTTTCCTTGGCATGGAAGGCAAGCTTGGCGATGCGGATATTCAAGATCTCCTACCATTTTAACCGACTCTGTGTAACCCTAACCCTATCTGGTGTCTATACAAACCAGAGGGTTCTAGTCCGTAGGACAACTTCATTATAGAACAATCATACCATAGGCTAGCTTCTAGGGTTTAGACTCCTTGATCTCGTGGTAGATCTACTCTTGTACTACCCATATCATCAATATTAATCAAGCAGGAGTAGGGTTTTACCTCCATCGAGAGGGCCCGAACCTGGGTAAAAACATCGTGTCCCTTGTCTCCTGTTACCATCCGCCTAGACGCACAGTTCGGGACCCCCTATGTAGCGACCAGACCTCAAACAGTCTGATCTCTGTGCTCCGATGTCATCCCTGGATCAGTAATGCTGACACCACACAGTACTCGAAGGATTTATAGCAGAGTAGCAATCACACACTTATTACATCGAATGTCTCAAAAGAGAACTTATTACAATAAATATGGCTTAAGGCCATCTAATAGCGATAACAGCGGAAGGCTTGGAAGATAGGTGAGTCCATCAACTCCAACGGCATCACTGAGTATAGAACCACGACCTAAAACTCCTTAATCATCGTCTGAAAAGTCTGCAACATTAACGTTGCAGCCCGAAAACGGGTCAGCACATGGAATATGCTGGCAAGGTAACACATAGAGAGTAATGGAATGCAAAAGCTATACTATATGCATATTTGGCTGGTGGAAAGCTCTATGGTTACAGTTTTTGCGTAAAGCCAATTTTTCCCTACTTCAAAGGAATAAAATTAATTACTATCATGGTGGTTGTTAAACATTGAGAATGGTTGACAGCATTCTCAATCCCAATTAAGTACATCATTAAAACCCAACAAATTAACTTTAGAGTAACATGTTGAGATTCACATGATAATCCAGGTACTAGATACTCAAGATGTCCATTACCGGGGACACGGCTAACCATGATTAGTTTGTTACACTCTACAGAGGTTTGCGCACTTTTCCCCACAAGACTCGATCGCCTTCGTTTGTTTTCTCGCACTACACGGTGTTTGAGAAACGGATGACCGAGACATAGTCTTTCAGAAGCGCTAGCACCTTACGATCGGGTAGACCGTACCACCTACATCCCCTACATCTGCTAGTCTACCACTGTAAGAGTTCGCACAACTTAATCAACTATGCCAGAGCCCATAATGGGTTGTGGCTGCACACGGAAGTTTCTAGTATGAATAATCTCATGATCCCTTTGAGCCTGGGTGGCGGTCCAAAATAAAAACAGGCAAGTCCTGGAATACCCAGGTGCCTCAATCCACCCAGATGTGTGTTAGGTTGCCACCTTAGATAAACCATTAATTAACAATCTCACATCTGTCATGGATATCACTCACCCAATCCACGTCTACTAGCATAGCATGGCATAATAAGCAAACGCAGAAGTAACTCCCAAAGATTTGATAATAAACAGGTAATAGGTACTACCTCATCTACTTCCCATCCCACAATTTAATTAGATCCTAATCATGCAATGTGTGAGGATTGATCTAATGCAATAAAATTGGGTTGTAGAAAAAGGTATGATCAAAGTGTTACTTGCCTTGCTGATGATCCGCGAAACCTAGAGATTCAAAGTAACAGGCGGCGCACTCCGGGTATTCTATCGCAGACAAACAAACAAGCATACAATAAGTACTCATCTAATGCACAGGTAAAACTCAAATAGAAGATCTAACCAGAAAGTTCAATTTAAGAACCCTGGTTTGCAAAAAGAATCAAATCGAACGAAGCAAAAGAAAACAAACGGTGGAAGAAAACAACTTCGTTCTAGTAATTTGGATCTAAGTCAAATTTTACAGTAGCAAAAACTTGTTTAAGTTGATTATTCAGAAAGAGGGTTTCGAGACGGAACTCCAGGCGCTTGAAATGCCTGATTCCGATAAACGAGCGAAAAGTTATACTAAAACGAAAATCGGATCAGAAATCGCGACCAGAAAATAACCGCGGAAAAATCCGACGAAAAAAGAAAAACGACGAACGGATTTTTTTTTAAATGGCACGGAAGTCGAGGCGGCGAACCTCGGGCGACGCGCGGCTCCGGCGAGTCGGCGGCGGGTCGGCCGCGGCGGCTGGCGGCGGCGGCTGGGGCGGCGGCTAGCTAGGGTTTCGGGCACGGGGCTGGGCTCTCGGGCTGGGGCAGCGCCTTATAAAGGCCTCGGCCGGCGGTGTCCTGGCCGAGTACGGCCCATAGTCGGTTCCGCGTTTTTTTTAAATAATTACGCTCGGAAGAAAAATAAAAAGAAATACTAAACGGACTCCAAAAATCACAAAATAAATTTTCCCGAGTTTCTAAAATCAAGCCCGATAAAGTGCACATTTATTTGGGCCCTAAATGCAATTTTGAAAAACGCGCATTTTTCCTAAATTCAAATAAAAATACTGAAAAACTCCGAAATAAAACTTATTTGATTTTTTTATTAAATCCTCAATATTTCTATATTTTGGGAAAGTCATTTTATTCCCTCTCTCATTTTTTTGTAATAGAAATAATTGATGATAAAATAAATAAAATCAAATGATCTTGTTTACAAAATTTGAGAAAAATCAAATATGTAAATAATGAAATCCCCAACTCTCTCCGTGGGTCCTTGAGTTGCTTAGGATTTTCTAGGATCAAAACCAAAAGCAAAATAAAATATGATATGCATGATGATCTAATGTATAACATTCCAAATTGAAAATTTGGGATGTTACAAACCTACCCCCCTTAAGAAGAATCTCGCCCTCGAGATTCGGGTTGGCTAGACAATAGGTGAGGGTGGTCCTTGAGCAAATCTTCCTCTCGCTCCCAGGTGGCTTTATCCTCCGTGTGGTGGCTCCACTGAACTTTGCAAAACTTGATAACCTTGCTGCGAGTGACTCGGCTGGCAAGCTCTAGAATCTTTACTGGTATCTCCTCATAGGTCAAATTGTTATCCAACTGAATTGCTTCTAATGGCACTGTGTCTCTCAATGGTATGTCAGCCATCTCCGCGTGACACTTCTTCAACTGAGAAACGTGGAACACATCATGAACTCCTGTCAATCCTTCTGGCAATTCCAACTTGTAGGCCACTTCTCCCATACGCTCCAAAACTCGATATGGCCCTACAAATCATGGCGCTAACTTCCCCTTAACTCCAAAGCGCTTAATCCCTCGAAGTGGGGATACTCGAAGATACTGTCTCCGACTTCGTAAACTGTCTCCTTGCGTTTAGAATCTGCGTAGCTCTTCTGCCTGGACTGGGCTACCTTGAGCCTATCGCGAATCAACTTCACCTTCTGTTCCGACTCCTTAATCAAGTCAGGTCCAAACAACTGACGATCTCCAACTTCGTCCCATAACAACAGTGTCCTGCACCTCCTTCCGTACAGAGCTTCGAAAGGGGCCATCTTCAAACTGGTCTGATAGCTATTATTATAAGAGAACTCTCCATATGGAAAATTATCGTCCCAACTAGATCCATAATCTAGCGCACAAGCTCTCAGCATGTCCTCCAAAATCTGATTGACTCGCTCGGTCTGTCCATCTGTGTGTGGATGAAAAGTTGTACTAAATTCTAGCCTGGTACCCAAAGTCTCATGCAACTGCTTCCAGAACTTTGAGGTAAACTGGGTTCCTCTATCTGATACGGTGCTCCTCGGAACTCCATGCAAACATACGATCCTGGTCATGTATATCTTTGCCAACTTAGCACTGGTGTAAGTGGTCTTTACTGGGATGAAATGAGCTACCTTCGTCAATCGATCAACTACAACCCAAATCGAGTCATAGCCTGAACGAGTCCTTGGTAATCCCGTGATAAAATCCATACCTAGCTTATCCCACTTCCATTCGGGTATCAGCAATGGTTGCAACAATCCTGCTGGCTTCTGATGTTCTGCCTTTACTCTCTGACATACGTCACAAACTGCTACATACGCCGCAATATCCTTGTTCATTCTGGTCCACCAGAAAATATCTTTCAAATCCAAATACATCTTGGTATTTCCTAGGTGAATCAAAAATACGGTGAATCATGTGCCTCTTGCAGAATCAACTTTCTGATCTCCGGGTCATTGGGTATATAAACACGGTCTTCAACCATAGGGTGTCGTGCTCATCCTCACGAAATCCTTTAGCTTTTCCTTTGCTCAGTTTCTCCTTTATAGCGGCAATCTCTTTGTCAGTTTTCTGAGCTTCTCTGATTCTATCCATCAAAGTTGACTGAATTTCCAACGTTGCTACATAGCCTCTCGGAACTATTTCCACACATAGTTCACGAAGATTTTCTGCTAACTCCTTGGGTATTTCTCCCGTCATTAACGTATTGACATGGCTCTTGCGGCTTAATGCATTAGCTACTACATTAGCCTTCCCAGGATGATAATGCAATCTCATATCATAATCCTTGATGAGTTCTAACCATCTCCTTTGTTTGAGGTTCAACTCCTTCTGCGTGAAAATGTACTTCAAACTCTTGTGATCGTGTACACCTCACGATGATTTCCAATGAGGAAATGTCTCCATGTCTTCAAGGCATGCACTACGGCTGCTAACTCCAAATCATGCGTAGCGTAATTCAATTCATGAGGCTTCAGTTGTCTTGAAGCATATGAAACAACTCTCCCTTCCTGCATAAGCACTGCTCCAAGTCCTCGATGTGAAGCGTCGCAATACACCTCATAATCCTTGGTCTGATCTGGCAAAATCAACACCGGTGAGGTAACCAAGTGTTTCTTCAACTCCTAGAAACTAGCCTCACACTCCTCAGTCCTTTTGAACTTAGTATCCTTCTTCAGCAACTCCGTCATAGGCTTCGCAATCTTTGAGAAGTTCTCAATAAATCTCCGGTAGTATCCTGCGAGTCCAAGAAAACTTCGGATCTCTCCAACTGTTGTTGGGGCTTCCCACTTGGTCACGGTTTCAACTTTAGCGGGATCTACTGCTATACCTTCTCTGGATAACGTGTCCGAGGAATCCTACTTCCTTCAACCAAAACTCACATTTGCTGAACTTGGCATATAATTGGTGTTCTCTGAGCTTTCCAAGTGCCAAACGCAAATGCTCCTTATGCTCCTCTTCATTTTTCGAATATACCAGGATATCATCAATGAACACTACGACGAACTTATCCAAAAACTCCATAAACACTTTGTTCATCATGTTCATAAAATAGGCAGGCGCGTTAGTCAGACCAAATGACATAACGGTATACTCATACAGCCCATACCTGGTGGTAAAAGCTGTCTTTGGAATATCCTGTTCTCGAATCTTCAACTGATGGTACCCTGATCGCAAATCGATCTTGGAAAATACTTTAGCTCCTTGCAATCGATCAAACAGGTCGTTGATCATTGGTAGTGGGTACTTGTTCTTGATTGTTACTTCGTTCAATCCTCGATAATCAACAACCATCCTTAACGATCCATACTTCTTCTCCACTAGAAGTACTGGCGATCCCCAAGGTGAAGAACTTGGGCGAATGTAACCTTTATCCAGTAACTCCTTAATCTACTTCTTAATTTCCACCAAATCTTTTGCTGGCATCCTATATGGTGTCTTTGATATTGGCCCAGTGCCTGGCAAAAGCTCAATCAAAAACTCAATGTCTCAATCCGGTGGCATGCCTGGCAACTCTTCGGGAAATACATCAGGAAAATCCTTTACCACTGGTACTTCCTCCTACACAACTCCTGATAAGGAATTTACTTGTGTCCTTTTTGGCACATGCCGGGGTACATACTTGATCCTTCTCCCTTCTGGTGTGGTAAGCAAAATTGACTTACTAGCACACTCAATATTCCCTTCATACTTTGATAACCAATCCATGCCTAATATCACATCCAATCCTTGAGATTCCAATACTACTAGGTCTGAGGGAAAAACATAGTTACCAATCCTTAATGGTAACCGATCACACCATAGACTAGCCATATACTCTGCTCCTGGCGAGGTTACTAACATGGGTGACCTAAGGGCTTGGGTTGGTAGGTTATACTTATCCACAAATCCCCTTGATATGTATGAATGCGATGCACCAGTATAAAAAAAACGAGTGCAGTAAATGACTTAATCAAAAACTTACCTATTACTGCATCGGGCTGAGCTTCAACCTCCTCCACGCTAACGTGGTTCACCTGTCCCCTATTGAAAGGGTTCGGCTTCTTCCCAGAACTTCCATTGCCATTTTGGCCTTCAGGACATTCATTTGCATAATGTCCTAGCTTCGAACACTTATAACAAGTGACGTGGCTCAAGTCCTTCTTGGCTGGGGTTGATGGGGTGTTGCGGTTCTGTCCATTGCTTCCTCCATTCCCATTACCATTCTTGGTGCTATTGTGATTGTGCGAGCTACCTACTCCATGGGTATGCTGAAAATGTCCTCCCGGCCTAGGGGTAAAACGTGGCTTCTGCTGAGCTCCTGAATTATACTTTCCTTGTCCATACTTCCTCTTGCGGTTCTCAATTTGCTGCTGCTTTCCTTCAATCATAAGAGCACGATCTACCAACTCCTGGTAGTTGTTGAAGGTGGCTACCATCAACTGCATACTCAACTCATCATTCAGTCCTTCCAGGAATTTCTCCTGCTTAGCTGCATCCATAGCAACGTCATCTGGGGCATAACGTGCTAGTTTACTAAACTCCTCCACATACTGGCCAATTGTCCGTCCTCCTTGGCGCAAGTTACGAAACTCACGCTTCTTCATGGCCATAGCTCCTGCTGAAACATGGGCAGTACGAAAAGCCTGCTGAAACTGGTCCCATGTGACAGTGTCGACTGGGAAGGTGGCTGTGAAATTCTCCCACCAAGATGCTGCGGGTCCTTCTAACTGATGTGCGGCAAACTTAACCTTCTCCGCATCTGTGCATCCTGCTGTGGTCAACTCCCTAGCTATCTTGCGGAGCCAATCGTCTGCTACTATCGGCTCGGTGCTACTGGAAAACACCGGCGGATTCAGCCTAAGAAAACGGGCTAAGTGGTCAACAGGTGGTGGTGGTGGTGGTGGGTTGTTGTTGTTCCCCTGATTCTGATTCTGAACTAGCAACTGCATCAAAGTGTTCTACTGCTGGATCAACTGAGTGAGCTCCGGCGGAAAGGCAAATCCGGGGTCACGTCTCGGAGGCATCTGAGGGTTTAGAAAAGACGAGATATAAGAATAGAGGGGGTCTAAAGAGAAAACACTACCCATGTGCACATGAGGCAAAAGCAAACAATTCACTTCACTCAAACAAACAAACAAAGGCATTCAATCGATCTAGCTATCGCAAAGTGCTCGGACTACTATATTTACATGGTGGACTACTACTACTGATGAGGTGGTCTACTAGAAATATTCTACGGTTGTAGACTCCATGATATCTGCTCCTGCTTCATCAACATAGTCGTCATTGCTACTATCTTGTTCCGAGTCGGTGCCGTCGATGATGATGTAGTCTTCTGGGCTAATCTCCTTGGGTTCTTCGTCTTCATCTACTGGTGTCGGGCCTCCCATAAATATTGCCAGCTTCATAGTTAGGTCGGCATTCTTATCCACCAATACTTCAATTTCTTCTTCATAATCTTCGTGTGTAGCCTTGAGTTCTTCCTCTAGTTCCTTGATTCTAGTCTTAGCCTTCTTCAGATCTATCATGTCGGCGCACATCTGATTCTCCTGTCGTCGAATGTGCTGATTTAACTCCTGAATAAAAGCTGCAATTGATCTATCTTTCCTGGTGCTGATCATCTCCTAGTGTTCATCTCGGCGTCCGCAAATCTGGTAGATAGTATCCTTGAGATCCTTGTGGTAGACTTCTCCAATGCGTCCCATGGCGATGTGAGCTGCCATACTCTTTCCTAGACTCCAAGTTGGTGCATCAAAAGAAAACTCTATGGGCTCAGTGACGGGCATGAACGTCCTTCCTGGAACTTGAACTTGAATCATCCAGCGCTCTTCTTCAGGTAAAGTGGCCTTGTAGGTTCCCATGAAGTTTGGTACTCCTATGTTCAGGTATCTAGTGACTTCCTTCAAGTGGCTTCCAAAGGGTGTATCTTCATCTGGTTGTGTGAACTTGTTCCTTGCATCCGCCATCCTAAAGAGTACAAGAGATGAGAGGTCAGAATAGAAGAGAGGGAGTAGTGATCTAGGTCTTTAGCTTAGTGGTCGTGTCCTACAGTCAGCGTGTGCTCTGATACCATCTCTGTAGCGACCAGACCTCAAACTGTCTGATCTCTGTGCTCCGGTGTCATCCCTGGATCAGTAATGCTGACACCACACAGTACTCAGAGGATTTATAGCAGAGTAGCAATCACACACTTATTACATCGAATGTCTCAAAAGAGAACTTATTACAATAAATATGGCTTAAGGCCATCTAATAGCGATAACAATGGAAGGCTTGGAAGATAGGTGAGTCCATCAACTCCAACGGCATCACTGAGTATAGAACCACGACCTAAAATTCCTTAATCGTCGTCTGAAAAGTCTGCAACATTAACGTTGCAGCCCGAAAACGGGTCAGCACATGGAATATGCTGGCAAGGTAACACATAGAGAGTAATGGAATGCAACAGGTATACTATATGCATATTTGGCTGGTGGAAAGCTCTATGGTTATAGTTTTTGCGTAAAGCCAATTTTTCCCTACTTCAAAGGAATAAAATTAATTACTATCATGGTGGTTGTTAAACATTGAGAATGGTTAACAGCATTCTCAATCCCAATTAAGTACATCATTAAAACCCAACAGATTAACTTTAGAGTAACATGTTGAGATTCACATGATAATCCAGGTACTAGATACTCAAGATGTCCATTACCGGGGATACGGCTAACCATGATTAGTTTGTTACGCTCTGCAGAGGTTTGCGCACTTTTCCCCACAAGACTCGATCGCCTCCGTTTGTTTTCTCGCACTACACGGTGTTTGAGAAACGGATGACCGAGACATAGTCTTTCAGAAGCGCTAGCACCTTACGATCGGGTAGACCGTACCACCTACATCCCCTACATCTGCTAGTCTACCACTGTAAGAGTTCGCACAACTTAATCAACTATGCCAGAGCCCATAATGGGTTGTGGCTGCACACGAAAGTTTCTAGTATGAATAATCTCATGATCCCTTTGAGCCTGGGTGGCGGTCCAAAATAAAAACAGGCAAGTCCTGGAATACCCAGGTGCCTCAGTCCACCCAGATGTGTGTTAGGTTGCCACCTTAGATAAACCATTAATTAACAATCTCACATCTGTCATGGATATCACTCACCCAATCCACGTCTACTAGCATAGCATGGCATAATAAGCAAACATAGAAGTAACTCCCAAAGGTTTGATAATAAACAGGTAATAGGTACTACCTCATCTACTTCCCATCCAACAATTTAATTAGATCCTAATCATGCAATGTGTGAGGATTGATCTAATGCAATAAAACTGGGTTGTAGAAAAAGGTATGATCAAAGTGTTACTTGCCTTGCTGATGATCCGCGAAACCTAGAGATTCAAAGTAACAGGCGGCGCACTCCGGGTATTCTATCGCAGCCAAACAAACAAGCATACAATAAGTACTCATCTAATGCACAGGTAAAACTCAAATAGAAGATCTAACCAGAAAGTTCAATTTAAGAACGCTGGTTTGCAAAAAGAATCAAATCGAACGAAGCAAAAGAAAACAAACGGCGGAAGAGAACAACTTTGTTCTAGTAATCTGGATCTAAGTCAAATTTTACAGTAGCAAAAACTTGTTTAAGTTGATTATTCGAAAAGAGGGTTTCGAGACGAAACTCCAGGCGCTTGAATCGCCTGATTCTGATAAACGAGCGAAAAGTTATACTAAAACGAAAACCGGATCAAAAATCGCGATCAGAAAATAACCGCGGAAAAATCCGACGAAAAAAGAAAAACGACGAACGGAATTTTTTTTAAACGGCACGGAAGTCGAGGCGGCGAACCTCGGGCGACGCGCGGCTCCGGCTAGTCGGCGGCGGCGGCTGGCGGCGGCGGCGGCGGCGGCTGGGGCGGCGGCTAGCTAGGGTTTCGGGCGCGGGGCTGGGCTCTCAGGCTGGGGCAGCGCCTTATAAAGGCCCCGGCCGGCGGTGTCCTGGCCGAGTACGGCCCATAGTCGGTTCCGCGTTTTTTTTAAATAATTACGCTCGGAAGAAAAATAAAAAGAAATACTAAACGGACTCCAAAAATCACGAAATAAATTTTCCCGGGTTTCTAAAATCAAGCCCGATAAAGTAAACATTTATTTGGGCCCTAAATGCAATTTTGAAAAACGCGCATTTTTCCTAAATTCAAATAAAAATACCGAAAAACTCTGAAATAAAACTTATTTGATTTTTTTATTAAATCCTCAATATTTCTATATTTTGGGAAGTCATTTTATTCCCTCTCTATTTTTTTGTAATAGAAATAATTGATGATAAAATAAATAAAATCAAATGATCCTGTTTACAAAATTTGAGAAAACTCAAATATGTAAATAACGAAATCCCCAACTCTCTCCGTGGGTCCTTGAGTTGCTTAGGATTTTCTAGGATCAAAACCAAAAGCAAAATAAAATATGATATGCATGATGATCTAATGTATAACATTCCAAATTGAAAATTTGGGATGTTACACCCTACCCGAGATCCGCTGGTTTTGACACCGACAACATGTCACCGGGATTACCACCTATTCGAGGGATTGAGCATCAAATTGACTTAATTCCCGGTGCATCATTACCCAGCCGTGCACAATACCATACCAATCTAAAGGAGACGATGGAGATTATGCGTCAAGTACAAGAACTGCTCGACAAAGGTTATATACACGAATCCCTTAGTCCTTGTGTTGTTCCTATCATTTTAGTGCCGAAAAAGGATGGTACGTCGCGTATGTGCATTGATTGTAGAGGCATTAATAATATTACTATTCGCTATCGTCATCCTATTCCTAGGCTAGATGATATGCTTGATGAATTGAGTGGCTCTACAATATTCTCCAAAGTTGATTTGCGTAGTGGATACCATCAAATTCGTATGAAATTGGGAGATGAATGGAAAACATCATTTAAAACTAAGTTTGGATTATATGAGTGGTTAGTCATGCCTTTTGGGTTAACTAATGCACCTAGTACTTTCATGAGGTTAATGAACGAAGTTTTACGTGCTTTCATTGGATGATTTGTGGTAGTTTACTTTCATGACATATTGATTTATAGCAAATCTTTGGAGGAACATTTGGAACATTTACGTGTCATTTTTATTGCTCTATGTGATGCACGTTTGTTTGGTAACCTTGGAAAGTGCACCTGTTGCACCGACTGAGTATCTTTTCTTGGCTATGTTGTTACTCCACAGGGAATTGAAGTTGATAAAGCCAAGATTGAAGCTATTGAGAGTTGGCCGTAGCCCAAAACGGTCACACAAGTGAGGAGTTTCCTTGGCCTCGCTAGTTTCTATAGGCGTTTTGTGAGAGATTTCAGCACCATTGCTGCACCTCTCAACGAGCTTACAAAGAAGGATGTGCTTTTTGTTTGGGGTACCCCACAGGAAGAAGTCTTCACAGTATTGAAGATAAGTTGACACATGCTCCTTTACTCCAACTTCCTGATTTTAATAAGACTTTTGAGCTTGAATGTGATGCTAGTGGAATTGGATTAGGAGGTGTGTTATTACAAGATGGCAAACCTGTTGCATACTTTTCTGAAAAATTGAGTGGGCCTAGTCTGAACTATTCTACTTATGATAAAGAATTATATGCTCTTGTTCGGACCTTAGAAACATGGCAACATTTTTTATGGCCAAAGGAATTTGTTATACATTCTGATCATGAATCTTTGAAACACATTAAAAGTCAAGCAAAACTGAACCGTAGACATGCTAAATGGGTTGAATTCATTGAGACTTTCCCTTATGTCATTAAACACAAGAAAGGTAAAGAAAATGTTATGGCTGATGCATTGTCTCGTCGTTATACTATGCTTTCACAACTTGACTTTAAAATATTTGGTTTGGAGACCATCAAAGATCAATATGTGCATGATGCTGAATTTAATGATGTATTACAGAATTTTAAGGAAGGGAGAACTTGGAACAAGTTCGTTCTTAACGATGGATTTGTGTTTCGTGCTAACAAGCTATGCATTCCAGCTAGCTCCTTTCGTCTTTTGTTGTTGCAGGAGGCGCATGGAGGAGGATTAATGGGACACTTTGGCGTCAAGAAGACGGGGGATATACTTGCTACACATTTCTTTTGGCCAAAGATGAGACGGGATGTTGAGTGTTTTGTTGCTCGCTGCACTACATGTCAAAAAGCTAAGTCACGACTCAATCCTCATGGTTTATATATGCATTTGTCTGTACCTAGTGTTCCTTGGGAGGATATATCTATGGAATTTGTTTAAGGTTTACCTCGAACAAAGAAGGGGAGGGATAGCATATTTGTTGTCGTGGATAGGTTCTCGAAAATGGCACACTTTATACCATGTCATAAAAGCAATGATGTTGTTAATGTTGCTGATTTGTTCTTTCGTGAAATTATTCGCTTGCATGGTGTGCCAAATACTATTGTTTCAGATCATGATACTAAATTTCTTAGCCACTTTTGGAGATGTTTTTGGGCTAAGTTGGGGGCTAAACTGCTTTTTAGTACTACTTGTCACCCCCAAACTGATGGACAAACTAAAGTAGTCAATAGAACATTGTCTACTATGCTTAGGGCTGTTTTGAAGAATAACAAGAAAATGTGGCAAGAATGCTTGCCTCATATTGAATTTGCTTATAATCGTTCATTGCATTCTACTACTAAGATGTGCCCTTTTGAAATTGTGTATGGTTTCCTACCTTATGCACCTATTGATTTGTTGCCTCTTCCATCTTGGGAGAAGGTTAATTTTGATGCTAAAGAACGTGCTGAATTGATTTTAAAAAATGCATGAGTTAACTAAGGAAAACATTGAGCGTATGAATGCTAAATATAAACTTGCTGGAGATAAGGGTAGAAAACATGTTGTGTTTGCACTTGGAGATCTTGTTTGGTTACATTTGCGTAAGGGTAGATTTCCTAATTTGCGCAAATCAAAGCTAATGCCACGTGCTGATGGTCCTTTTAAGGTGTTAGAGAAAATAAAAGATAATGCATATAAACTTGAGCTGCCTGCAGATTTTGGGGTTAGTCCCACTTTTAACATTGCAGATTTGAAGCCTTATTTGGGTGACGACGATGAACTTTCGTCGAGGACCACTTCATTTCAAGAAGTGGAGGATGATGAGGACATCAATACCATTGTTACACCCACAGCCCCTACTATTATACATACTTGACCAATTACTAGAGCTCGTGCACGCCAATTGAATTATCAGGTACTTCCTTTTCTTGGTTACGATTCTAATGTTCATGAGAATATGATGCTGCCTAAATTGGATACATTTGTTTTGCTTACAAATGAAGGGCCTAGCTTGGACAAGAAAGATGAACCTTGGAACAAGTTCAAGCATGGAGGGGATGGCATGCGCAAGGGGATCAAGAACGGAGTTACAAGTGATGATTTCAGGACTTTGAAGCCACCATAAGGAGTTCATGAAGCCTTGGACGAAATATACAAGATGCCACTTCATAAATTTCGTTCAAAGGCTATTTTAGGTGCTGCGTCACCTTATTATTGGGCCAGGCCCATGTATTTTTGAAATACTTAAGGATAGGCTGTTTTTAGAGTCCGTATATGTGGGGAAACAAGAGTTAGGGTTGGTTTCGAACCCCTCCTCCAAGGGCCACGAAATCCCCCCCTCTTCCTCCATATATACATCCCTTAGGGAGTCGTTTAGACTTTGGGTTTTGTTTAGATTAAAAGTTCGCTATAGCTGCAACTTCGTGTACTTCGTTTGTGTCCAACGACCAGACCAAAACGTCATAGAACCCCACCTTGATCAATAAAGCTTTCATCTTATATTCGCAATATCCAGATTGCAATATCAGTTTTTGCTTGTTCTTCGTTTGCTCGCAGGAAACAGACCCTCGTGGTCAGGTTGATCGTGCTCCGGCATGGTCAATAACCCCTCGTAAGTTGGTTTAGCGATTGCTAAGGCGCGATGTCTCGCACGTTCGTAGTCGGATCGTCAAGGTTGACTCCCACAGAAACGATAGCCACCATCTCATCGAAACATCAGGACACCTTCGCTTCTATCAGTCTCGCCAGGTTGAACCGCTGGTCCTCCTACACCATGGGGGACTCGGACGCCGACACGAAGTCGACGTCCATCGTCTCATACCCATCGGGGGCCTTCTGTGTAGCGACCTCCGTCATGAACATTGGATCGGCTTCGTCCTCCTTGTAGCTTGGCTCCAGAGAACTCGGGGATTGGCCCACCGCAAAGCGAGCTTGGGAACGGAGGTCTGTGGCATCGACCGCCGTCGCGATTTTTGCGCGACGCTCCGGCGTCAGCATCTTGTAGTACGTGATCTTGCGGCGCACCATGGATTTCCGGCGAACTAGGGGACGCTTGATGCGGGCGGGGATCGAAAGGTGGGGGAATGGGCTAGAGAGGAGGTGTGGTTTTGGGGCAGTGACTGGCGTAGGCCGAGCAGTGAAGGTTTTGGTGTGAATAGTGGTCCCGGTGATGATCGGTCAATTAGTTTTGACTGTACATCGCTCTTGTCGCGTTCGCGTTGCACCCTGGCACGCTGGACCCTCCACGTCATTCACCAAATGGAACGCACTTCGTCTTGCATTTTCGCTTGCTTGTGGGACCATAGTTGAGAGCAAACCGACGTCCCTCCCCCTCCCCGCCCGCTTCATTTATACTACCGCTCCCTCCATTTTATGCGGAGTAAATAAAAACAGAGGGAGTATACTACGGATGAGGATCCCCTGACGTGGCCGAACCCATTGAGTAACTAACATGCGGGGCCTAGCAAGCATGGGGTCCACCAGTAAGTGACCGAAAGGGAGGGTAAGGCAGGGATACCTACGTCAGAGGATCCACTTCCAATACTACTCCCTCCTTCCATCTACAGGGCCTAATGCGTTTTTCAAGGCTAACTTTGACCAAATGTTAGAGTAATAATATATGACATGCAACTTACAAAAAGCATACAGTCAAATTTGTATGTGAAAGGAGCTTTAAATGATATAATTTTCACATTATACATCTCATGTATTATGAATCTTGTCAATAGTCAAAGGCGGTTTTGAAAAACGCATTAGAGCATGGTTAATAATATAGCCAGCCGATGGCTATAAGGAACTGCCATGTCATCTATAGCCATCATCTATATGCACTCATACAATAGTGTGGGCTATAAGGTTGGCTATTGTATTAGTACTTTTTCCCATCTCCTCTCTATCTCTTTCTTCATATTTATTGTATTTACCTAGTAATGTGTATATAGCTAGGCTCTTGCATGAGAGCTCACTCCCCTTACTTTTTCACATCTCTGTCCTTCACATAGGCAAAAGTGCCATGTAAGTTGGCTCTTAGAATGGCTATTAGGTTGGCTCTAAGCATTTAATATTTGCATGAGCAAGGTATATGATTGGAAGAGAGTTGCATGCATACTATTTTTTCTTGATTTATGTGTTATAGCCGGGCTATAGAATATAAGAGCCCGCTTCACTCTCTCTCCTCTCTTCTCACTCTTCCAAGTAGGATTTTAATGACATGACAAGTCTTATAGCCTGCTGACTAGGCCTTATTAGACTTGCTCTTAGGCCCTATATAAATGGAAGGAGGGAGTACTATGAGCACTGCATACTCTACTACATATGTTGTCAGTACTCCACTAGTACTATTGGAAAGGGAGCTTAAAAAAGTTACTATTGGACTGGCTATACGTGGAGAAATCCTAGTAGGAAGAGCATGCGCGAGAACAAGCACATTCACGTGGTTGAAAACAAATTGGAAACCATCTCTGTTTGAATACAAATCTAGGAGTACATACGAATCTAACAATATTGATTGGGCGTTGTTGAATGTTGATACTTTTTTCTGTAAGTTTGATCAAAGTAGAGATACTTTGACTACACATAAAACTTATATGTAAACTAGAAAGGATCGGAGGGAGTATATTGTACGTTCAAAAGAGAAACGAACATTGAATACCCTTTATATATGATTTGCGGATGCTATGATCACCGGTTCAAAAATTTGAATCCGTCTTAGGTATCACACATGCACCCACTTGTTTTCTCTTGATTTCATCTCGGGGTCCGGAGATCGATTGAAAGAGGACTAGGGTGGGTACAATACGTTCATTTCACTTATGAACGTACAATATACTCCCTC
>NC_041382.1:351050995-351071667 GCF_002162155.2 Triticum dicoccoides | reverse complement strand
TCATAGAAACATACCAAACCTTTATCTCCTTGCACGACATGCAGTTGATCTCTCAACATCAATCAATCTCATCAAGATGTGTCGGGGCATGAACCGAGTGGGATGTCAAAACTAAGACAGGAAGCGACACGTAGTGGAGGCAAAGTGAAACTTTAAACGAACCGTTTGTTTGTATGCATGTAGGACAAATTACAACGTTGGCAATACAAGCATGGTCTAGGCCCACATGCGAATGATAGTCGGTGGAATGTTCAAATGACGCATGCGGGAGGATGGACTCGACTGGAGGGCGGCATGATCGATGGAGAAGAGGGTTGGAGAGGAATGAGAAATAAGCAACATCGCATGATTATACTTGAACGGCTCAAATAAAAAATAAGTTGTCTCATTTTCCCTTCTGTCTTGGTCATAGAGTAAGATACTCCCTCTGTTTTTATTTACTCTGCATATTAGGTTTGACTGAAGTCAAACTTCATAAAATTTGACCAAGTTTATAGAAAACTAGCAAGATGCACGTGCCTTGCACAGAAAATCAAGATCTTGTGGGAGAAAAGGATGAACGAGGGAAGGCCTAATCTGCAAATGGGGAGAGGAGTTCAGGTAAAATGTCATAGTTTCCTTCCTATCCGTTAGATATAGATTGGACGGCCTATATTGCAGGATGGCAGGCACACCAGCATCACCAACTCTGATTTTTATGTACACTAGCAAGATGCCCGTGCGTTGCACGGAACATCAAGATGCATTTGTATGAGTAGTTTATCTTGTGGGAGAAAAGGATGAATGAGGGAAGGTCTTATTTGCAAATGTGGAGAGGGGTGTGGGTATCTTTTTGCAAAATTGCCCTAGTTTCCTTCCTATCCGCCAGATATAAATCACAAGGACTCTTATAAAAAACAGAGTTGGTGATGATGGTGTGCCTGCCATCCTGCAATATAGGTTGTCCGATTTATATCTGACGGATAGGAAGGAAACTATGGCAATTTTGCAAAAAGGTACCCACACACCTCTCCACAATTGCAAATAAGGCCTTCCCTCGGTCATCCTTTTCTCTCACAAGCTAAACTAGTCATACAAATGCATCTTGATGTTACGTGCAACGCATGGGCATCTTGCTAGTAAGAGTAGAAATATGAACATTTACAATAGAAAATATATAGGATGTGAAAGTATATTCAATAATGAATCTAATGGTATTGATTTGTTATTGTATATGTTATTATTTCTATCTATGAACTTTGTCAAAGTTTACAAAGTTTGACTTTGAGCAAAGCTAAAATGCGGAGTAAATAAAAACAGAGGGAGTACGCAGGGACTAGTATAGTTACTACTGCTGGAAGATGGTAAGTTGGACCCCTAAACGTGGGCATGGACTGGGCACACAACAATTATTCTTTCAGACAGTCGGACACCTACATTTAGCACACCATCCGGCTACTTAATCAGGTGTTACACTTCACTACTTGAAAAGGAAAAGGGTGGTACCGTACCCAAAACTACCACACTTGGGGCTAGGGTAACAACTTGGTATTGTACCACATTTGATCCAGGGCACAAAAACCACCTGTTCTGCGCCTAATGCGCAACGTGGAGCACCGACGCTCAAATATGGCCGGGAAAACAGGGAAACCGACATGTGGGGCACACCTGTCGGGATGATGTGGCGCAACTAGTCCAATGGAGGAGCTCGCCCACGACCTCCTCGCCACTGGCAACCATTCATGTGGGTCGTGGGGGCCAGCAATGTGGCGCAGCTCCAGCACCGCCTCTGGACAGGGCGACCGCGGTGAGCGACACACTCATCGTCGCTGGACACGGTCGGTTTCAGTGTACCGAGGGTGGCGTTAGCGCTGTGTCACGACCAGAAGATCAACACCCGGCTCCTCGAGGATGCACGGGGCGCCGAAGTGCGGCGCGCCACGACGCGTCCGCAGAGTGGTGTAGCGCGGCCAACTGCATCCCCAGGATCTGAGACCATGCTGGGTCGTCTTGCTTTTTCAATGACATGTGGGGTCGCATGTGAGCAAAGGGCATCTCGAACGTTGCCATGATCGCAGCTGACTACCCTGGCACACCAAAAACCCTCGTCTCTTGCACCGTCATGCGGTGCATTCCCAGCCGGCGCCAGCTGCCCGCATTCATGCCCTCCGTTCGTATGCCGTCGTTAATAGGCTCGGTGCCCGAGGAACAAACTCCGGTGACTTAATGATGTGCCAAGACGCTTTGGCCTCATCGGAATGTGGTACTTAAAGCAGCAATGCCCAGCTAAGCTCCACACCATATCTCATCGTCCTGCTACTTGGCACCACATCCGCCATGACCGCGAGCGCGAACGCTCTCCGGGAGAGCTTTGTCTTCGGGGATGAAGCTCAAGGTTGCCGCCCTCTCTCAAGTCGCCGCTTGTGATGCAATAGCAGTGTAGCTGGACGCGGACGTGACTGCACAAGCGGTGGCCACGGTGGCGGCCGACGACGGGAGCACCGTTAGCCACGCGTCCTACTTGCCGCCTATCGGTGTCAAAACCGGTGGATCTCGGGTAGGGGGTCCCAAACTGTACATCTAAGGTCAATGGTAACAGGAGACATGGGACACGATGTTTACCCAGGTTCGGGCCCTCTTGATGGAGGTAATACCCTACTTCCTACTTGACTGATCTTGATGAATATGAGGATTACAAGAGTTGATCTACCACGAGATCGTAATGGCTAAACCCTAGATGTCTAGCGTGTATGATTTTGATTGCCTCTACGGACTAAACCCTCCAGTTTATATAGACACGGAGGGACCTAGGTTTGTACAGAGTCGGTTTATAGAGGAAGGAATCTTCATATCCGAACGCCAAGCTTGCCTTCCATGCAAAGGAGACTCCCATCTGGACACGGGAGGAAGTCTTCTGTCTTGTATCTTCATGGCCCATCAGTCCGGCCCACGTCACATAGCCCGGACGCCCGAGGACCCCTTAATCCAGGACTCCCTCGGTAGCCCCTGAACTAGGCTACAATGACGGTGTGTCCGGCGCACAGATTGTCCTCGGCATTGCAAGGCGGGTTCCTCCTCCGAATACTCCAAAGTAGTCCTCGAACATAGAAAACATGTCCGGCTATGCAAAATAAGTACCACACACAACCGTAGAGAGTATAATATTTCAGGGGTCCCATCTATTGACAACTTTTGTAGCGAGACGCCACGTCTCCGCCCGGTCATTATTTTGAACCATTTTTTAGCCTCCCGCTCCACGTTTTGAGATGCGGTTTTCATTGGCACGTCTTGTCGAAGCAGAGATTGTGTCCCCTGATTGCGGGATTCTCATCAATGCGGGCGTAGGTAATCCAACCGCACCGTCTGCACGGCCCTTGGGAAATAGGCGAGTTTTAAGGCGAGTGGGGAGGCGCTTGGCATTCACGGCCTTTATAAGAGGATAAAGATCCATTCTTTCACCCACGCCTTCTTCCTCTCCGCCCATCTGTTCTCAAGCTCCAGAGCCCAAGCTTCCATCTTTTCCACCTCCAAAAAGCACTCCGCCCATGTCTGAATCCGAAACGCAGGGCAAGTGGATGGCCTCCTCCGTCATGGAGGGGAACATCACAGAGCTCCGGGAAGCGGGGTACTTGGCCCAAGGAATAGCCCACCGGCTTCCGGCCAAGGGGCAGACCGTCCCCACCTCGGAGCCCAACGAGAGGGTGGTATTCATCCCCCACTTCATCTGCGGTTTAGGATTTCCCCTCCACCCCTTCGTCCATGCACTCATGTTCTACTACAGGCTAGATTTCCACGATCTAGCCTCGAATTCTTTCCTCAACATCTCGGCATTCATTGTCGTGTGTGAGGCCGTCCTCCGCATCCCACCCACTTCGGATTATGGCTAAAGATCTTCAATGTGAAGCCAAAAGTGGTGGATGGTCAACACACGGAGTGCGGAGGTGCAACGGTGAGCAAACTGTCCAATGTCACATGGCCCACTGGCGCCTTTGTGGAAACCGTCAAGGGGTGGCAGAAGCAGTGGTTCTATGTCACTGAGCCCCGTGACACCACCTGGGCCGCGGCTCCCGAATTCAAGTTCGGGCCCCCAATGCGGCTTACCTCCTGCTAAAAAAGGGCCTGGACTGGTTGTCGTCAGACGAGATATTGGTGCTGCAGGCGCACGTCAAGAGCATTGTGGACAAGAATATCAAGCTCGTCAATGTGATCCAGGTGATGCTTTTTCGCCGGATCTTTCCCTACCAAAGCCGGACTTGCCATCTGTGGGAGTTCGATCTGGCCAAGCACCAGACCTTGCAACAGTTCTTCGGCTCCACGCACGAAGATATCTGGAAGGTGCTTTTCAAGGCCAATCAGACGTGGCCGCAGATGTTCGAGGACCGCGGGTACGACCTGACCCATCTAGCCAGTCCAGTAAGTTCTTCATACTTCAAGGTATATCTCTTCCTGTGCATTCGAGGAAGATGTCTAAGTTTCTCCATTTGTATTTCCAGAGCTGGATAAAGAAGGCGGAGCGGATCCAGTGTCCGGCTCTGTTGCCCGAAAACCCAGCTATCCCACTTCCGACGAAGATGCTAGTTCCGGCGCCCTACCAGGCGCTGGGGAAGAAGGCCATGAAGAGGGGCCAGGCGGGAAGAGGCGGCCTTCGCCAAAAAGGCACTTCGGACGTGACGTCCGAAGACGCCGAAACCCACTCCTCCCTCGCCACCGAGGACGAGGAGGAGGAGGAGGAGGAGGAGGAGGAGGAAGAAAGTAACTCTCCCCCTGAGGGGGGAAGGATGAAAAGGACGGCCTCCACGGATCTGGAGGCAGAGGCATCCAAGAAGGGAAGGGTCTCCCTCGCGGATAACTCCATGTTGGACACTGATAGCAGCTCCGAGTGGCACCCCAGGGAGAAGCCCCTAGCCGAATCATAAGTACTCAAAGGCACTTATATACACATATATCCAACTTCTTTACTTTGTTGTTTTAATATGTCGAATCATGCGCTGCAGTCCGGCCCATGCCCGCCCCCAGCAATCCTCATCTTCGTGGAATTCGCTGGATCCAAAGGTGATGGATAGCGGGTCGCTTCCGGCGGCCTCCTCTCCCAAGGCCGCGGACAACGCCGAGGTGCTGTCCCGAAGGACCTTCCCAGGCCAGAGAGAGGTACAAGAGGCCGTTAGGGTGGCACCAGAGGGTGATACCTCGGCCGCCAGACACATGGGGGAGAAAATCCCCCTGGAGACTAGCGATGGGGGCCATGTCCAATTCGCCCCCAGCCGAATACTATTCCGAAGGCCCGTATGGCTCTGGAATCAGGCAAGTAGCCTCCTTAGAAAGAAGGAGGTGCACCTGTTCCGCCGGTGACCTCTGTCCATCCAGAGGCACCGGATACTCTACTAGAAGCGCTGCAAAGTGCTTCCATTGTTTAGGAACACCGTATCCTTATGGGTACGGTGGTTGAGAGGGTTCAGTCCGCTAAGAGCGGACTGACCAAAGCCTGCACCAGCCTTTTAACAGGCTTTTAGGTATGTGACTTAATTATGCAAAAAAGGATGTCATAGTATAGACGGTAGCCCCTGAGACTCTGTCCGGTATTTGAAAAGAAAAGCCGGACAGAGGATCAAATAATTTTCGCAGGAGACTAACCATATGTGTCCATGTGAATAAGCAAGCATCGATGCTGGCTACGACCTCCCATTGTGCCGAAGTCTCCAAACTGAAGCAGAGTCTGGAGCGGGCCGAGGACGAGCTGAGCCATGTGAAAAAACAACTGGAGGACGAGCAAGGTATGCAATGGCCTATTCAGATGTAGAAAGATATGAATTGTTTGTGTTGATCATGTTATCATGATATTTCGCAGGAGCTGTGATCGAGGTGGAGACCCTCAAGAGTGCGCTGGCCGAGGCCCAAAAGAGAGTGGCAAAGGAACAAGCCTCCTGCGAAAAACACGAGGCAAGGGTCGGGGAGGTCCATTAGGAGCTCCAAGACGTCGTAAAGAAATGCGAGTCCTTGGAGCGCAAGATTGCGGACCAAGAGTCCGAATTTGCTAAGGCCTACCAAAGAGCACAGGAGGCCCGGGTTGAAGCCCAAGGCGCCTTCCAGGAAATCCAGGAGGCCAGGAAATCGCGGCGGTAAGGCCTTTATTATGCAGAGCAAATATGTGAAGAAAAGGTACCTCTTACTGTAACATCCCAAATTTTCAATTTGGAATGTTATACGTAGGTCATTCATGCATATCATATTTTATTTGCTTTTTGTTTCGCGATCCACGAAATTCTAAGAAACTCAAGGACCCTCAAAGAGAGTTGGGGATTTCACGGTTTTCTTATTTGAAACGAGGATCAGTTGTTTTATTATTTTTCTCTCCGAAAATATTTCATATTAAAATATATGAGAGGATATAATATGACTTCTCCAAAATAAACGAAATATTGGAGGAAAATATTAAAATCAACTTTTTGATTTTATTCGGATTTTATTGCTATTTTTATTTGCATAGGAAAAAATATGCATTTTTCAAAAATTGCATTTTAGGCCAAGAAAATGTTCACCTTGTTCTAAATATTCTATTTAGACGGTGAAAATTTGTTTTGGTATTTTTAGATTTTTTTATTTTTGTAGGATTTCTTTTCGGTGGAATATGTTAAAAAAGGAAGCCTGCCGGACCGAACTGGGCCGCGGCCCAGCTCGCCCAGCCAGCCCCGCGCCGCCATCGTCTCCGAACCGGACTCCTCGAGGGAGTCCGAGCCGCCGCCGCCATAGCCTCGCCCCCTCCCGCAAGCCGCCTCCCCTCCCCCTTTAAAAGCCGGACCCCCCCTCCTTGGAGCCCCAAGCCGCTACCGCCGCCAGCCCCACCGCTGTTGCACGCCGCCGCTCGCCGCCTGCTGCTGCGCAGCCGCCAAGCCCCTGCCGCGCCGCCCCGTGCTGCACCCCGCCGTCGCCCGCGCTGCCGCCCTCTCGCCGGAAGCCGCCGGAGCCGCACCGGAGTTCGAATCTCGCCGTTCGGTTTTTTCGGTTTAGGTAAAAATCACTGGTTTTTTTTAAAAAAACCCTAGTTACGTTTTCTAGACCGATTCGTTGGTTTTCTCGGTTTAGTTTATTTAGCGTATGTTCATCCGTACGTTCGTTTTAACAAACGGTTTTCGCCCGTTAGTCATAGACAACGAACGTTTGTTCGTTAGCCTATTCGTCCATTTTTCTTTTTCTTGGGTTTTTCGCGATTATTTTCGATCGTGATTTCCGATCCAATTTTTGTTTTAGTTTTTCTTTTTGCTCGTTTATTGGAATCAGGCGATTCAAGCGCCTAGATCTTCGTCTCGAAGCCCTCTTTCCCTTTAACCAACTTGAACAAGATTTCAGTACTGTAAAATTTGACTTTAGTCTAGATTAGTAATCGGATCTTGTTTCCTCCATAGTTTGTGTTTCGTTGCTCTGTTTGATTTGATTCTTTTTGCAAACCGGAGTTCTTAAGTTGAACTTTCTGGTTAGATCTTCTTATTTGAGTTTTACCCGTGCATCTTTGTTTGATTGCTTATGTATGTTATTGTTTGTCTGCGATAGAACACCCGGAGTGCGAAGCGTGCTACTACGCGTCTCTAGGTTTCACAGGTCATCAGCAAGGCAAGTAACACTTTGATCATACCGCTTTATTACCCAGTTTTTATGCATTAGTTCCATTCCTTATACACTGCATGATTAGGATGTGATTAACTTGTGGGTTTGGGAAGTAGATGATGAGGTAGAACCTATTACCTGTTTTATTATCAAACCCTCGAGAGTTACCTCTATGTTGCTTATATTGCTATGCTATGCTCGTAGACGTGGATTGGGTTTGAGTGTATCCATGACAGATGTGAGATTGTTAATTAATGGTTCAACTTAAGGTGGCAACTTTAATACACATCTGGGTGGATTGCTTGTTTGGGCACCTGGAGAATCCAGTGTTGTCCTAGGATATCCCGGAGTACCCGTGTGATCATCCTACGGCCCGCCACCCAGGCTCAAAGGGATCTTAAGATTATTCATGCTAGAAACTTCCGTGTGCAGCCACAAACCATTATGGGCTTTGGCATAGTATGAGTAAGTTGCGTGACCACTTTCAGTGGTGGGCTAGCAGATGTAGAGGGAAAGTAGGTGTACCTGTCCACCCAGAGTAAAGAGTAAATGCATCTGAAAGACTATGTCTCGGTCATCCGTTTCTCAAACATCATGTAGTGCGAGAAATCCAACGGAGGAGATCGAGTCTTGTGGGGAAAAATGCACAAACCTCTGCAGAGTGTACGATCTAATCATGGTTAGCCGTGTCCCCGGTTATGGACATCTTGAGTATCTAGTACTTGGATTTTCCTATTGTATCTCATCACTCTAAATTAATTTGTTGGGTTAATGAACTACTTTAATTGGGATTGAGTTGGAGGAACCTTCTCAGTGTTGTTTCAACTACCATGATAGTTAAAATAACACTTATTCCTTTGTTGTAGGAAAAAATTGGCTTTTCGCAAAAACATTATAACCATACAACCTCCACCAGCCAAATATGCATATAGTGTTAGCATTATTTCTGTTCATTGCTCTACTGTGTTACATTGCCAGCATATTCCATGTGCTGACCCGTTTTCAGGCTACAACATATCACGTTGCAGACTTTTCAGACGAGGAGTAAGGTTTGCTAGGTCGTTGCCGTGCAGCTCAGCTATGCCGTTGGAGTTGATGGACTCACTTTATCTTCCAAGCCTTCTGTTGTTATCGTATTAGATGGCCTTAAGCCATATTTATTGTAATAAGTCCTCTTTTGGAGACATATGATGTAATAAGTGTGTGATTGCTACTCTGTTATAAATCCTTCGAGTATTGTGTGTGTTAGCATTACCGATCCAGGGATGACACTGAGGCACAGAGACTTGACCGTTTGAGGTCGGGTCGCTACAAGATGGTATCAGAGCACACGCTGAGTGTAGGACACGACCACTAAGCTAAAGCCTTAGATCACTACTATCTTCTCATTTCTTACTCCTCTCCATTTTCTACTATTTAGGATGGCGGACGCAAGGAACAAGTTTGCACAACCGGATGAAGAAGCACCTTTTGGACGACACTTGAAGGAAGTCACTAAGTACCTGAACATTGGAATACCAAGCTTCACCGGGACTTACAACGCCACTTTACTAGAAGAGGAGCGCTGGATGATTCAAGTTCAAGTTCCAGGAAGGACATTCACGCCAGTCACTAAGCCCATAGAGTTTTCCTTTGATGCACCAACCTGGAGTCTAGGAAAGAGTATGGCAGCCCACATCACCATGGGACGCATTGGAGAAGTTTACCATAAGGAGCTTAAGGATACTATCTACCAGATTTGTGGGCGCCGAGATGAGCAATGGGAGATGATCAACACCAGGAAGGATAGATCAATCGCAGCTTTCATCCAGGAGTTAAACCAGCACATCCGTTGCCAGGAAAACCAGATGTGCGCAAGCATGATAGATTTGAAGAAGGCAATGACAAGGATCACCGAGCTTGAAGAAGAAATCAAGTCTACACGCGATGGATACGAGGAGGAGATGACGATACTAGTGGAGATGAATGACAATCTGGCAAGGAAGCTAGGAGTATTCATGGGAGACCCCGCGCCAGGAGGAGAAGACGACAAACCTAAGGAGATTCATTCTGAAGACTACATCATCATCGACGACACCGATTCCGACCCGGATAGTAGTGATGATGACTTTGAAGACGAAGCTGGAGAAGACATCATGGAGTCTTCCACTGATCAAAATTTCTAGATGACCACCAAAACAGTAGTAGTAGTCTACCATGTATATAGTGTAGTCTAAGCACTTTTGTAACGATAGTTAGATCGATTTGTATGCCCTTGCTTGATTGATTGAGTGATATGATTGTGTTTGTCTCATGTGCATATGGGTAGTGTTTTCCTCACTAGACCTCATTCTATTCTACTTCTCTTCCCTCTAAACCCTCAGATGCCTCCGAGACGTGACCCCAGATTTACCTTTCCACCGGAGCTCACTCAGTTGATCCAGCAGAAGAATACACTGATGCAGTTGTTAGTTCAGAACCAAGGCAACAACAACAACAACAACAACAACAACAACAACAACAACAACCCACCGCCACCACCACCAGTTGACAACTTAGCCCGTTTTCTGAGGTTGCAGCCGCCGGTGTTCTCCAGTAGCTCCGAGCCGATAGTGGCAGATGATTGGCTCCGCAGGATTGGAAGGGAGTTAACCACTGCAGGATGCACAGATGCTGAGAAGGTGCGATTTGCCGCACATCTGATAGAGGCAAAGGTGTCCCGATGTTTCGATGAGATGGTGGCTATCGTTTCTGTGGGAGTCGACATTGACGGTCCGACTACGAAAGTGTGAGACATCGTGCCTTAGCAATCGCTAAACCAACTTCCGAGGGGTTATTGACCACGTCGGAGCACTATCAACCTGACCACGAGGGTCTGTTCCCTGCGAACAAACGAAGAACAAGCAAGAAATTGAGATTGCAATCTAGATATTGCGAATATAAGATGAAAGATTTATTGATCAAGGTGGGGTTTTGTGACGTCTTGGTCTGGTCGTTGGACACAAACGAAGTACGCGAAGTTGTAGCTATGGCGAACTTTTAATCTAAACAAAACCCAAAGTCTAAACGACGCCCTAAGGGCTATATATATGGAGGAAGAGGGGGGAATTTCGTGGCCCTTGGAGGAGGGGTCCGAAACCAACCCTAACTCTTGTTTCCCCACACATACAGACTCTTAAAACAGCCTATACTTAAGTATTTCGAAAATACATGGGCCTGGCCCAATAATAAGGTGATGCAGCACCTAAAATAGCCTATGGACGAAATTTATGAAGTGGCGTCTTGTATATGTCGTCCAAGGCTTCATGCACTCGTTATGGTGGCTTCAAAGTCCTGAAATCATCACTTGTAACTCCGTTCTGGATCCCCTTGCACATGCCATCATCTCCATGCTTGAATTTGTACCAAGGTTCATCTTTCTTGTCCAAGCTAGGCCCTTCATTTGTAAGCAAGACAAATGTATCCAATTTAGGCAGCATCATATTCTCATGAACATTAGAATCGTTACCAAGAAACGGAAGTACCTGATAATTCAATTGGCATGCGCGAGCTCTAGTAATTGGTCCAGTATGTATAGCAGCAGGGGCTGTGGGTGTAACAATGGTATTGATGTCCTCATCAACATCAGTTGGATGGACCAGCAGCCTCATGGTGGGAGAATTACACTGTCACCTATCCTATAGCCACTGTTACATGGGATCAGTTTCAGCAAGCATTCCGCACATCCCCTGTCTCAACTGGAGCTATGAGCATGAAGAAGTTTGAGTTTCACAACTTACACCAAGGCAACCGTACTGTGGGGCAGTACGTGGATGAATTTAGTAAGCTATCTCGTTATGCCCATGATGATGTGGCCACAGATGCCGTAAAGCAGGAGAAGTTTATGGAAGGGCTAAATGATGAGATGAGCATGCAGTTGATGGTGGCAACATTCAACAACTACCAAGAGTTGGTAGACAAGGCTCTTATAATTGAAGGGAAGCAACAGCAAATTGAGAGCCGCAAAAGGAAGTATGGACAAGGAAGGTACAACTCAGGAGCTCAGCAGAAGCCTCAATTAACCCCGAACTCGGGAGGACTTGTCCATAACCATGCAGGTCACAACCACAATGGAGGGAGTTCTCACAACCATAGTGGCCCTAAGAATGGAAACATGAACGGAGCAGGTAGTAATCGGAACCGCTCTAACCCAGCCACACCCGCCAAGAAGGACCTATGTCACATTACTTGTTTCAAGTGTGGGAAGACTGGACATTACGCCACTGAGTGCCCTGATGCGAAGAATGGAAATGGCAATGGAAGCGCTGGGAAGAAGCCCAACCCTTTCAATAGGGGACAAGTGAACCACATGAACGTGGAGGAGGTTGAGGAGCAGCCTGATGCCGTTATTGGTAAGTTTTTGGTTAAGTCATTTACTGCAATCGTTCTTTTTGATACTTGTGCATCGCATTCATACATATCAAGGGGATTCGTGGATAAGTATAAACTGCCCACTAAAGTTCTTAGGACAGCTATGCTAGTAACCTCCCCCGGAGCTGAGTATATGGCAAGCAGTGGATGTTTTCAGATGCCATTAGCCATTGGAAGCCATGTTTTCCCCTTAGACTTGATAATTTTGTAGTCACAAGGATTGGATGTGATACTGGGAATGGATTGGCTATCAATGTATGGGGGAAACATCGATTGCGCGAGTAAGTCAATTTTGCTCACCACCCTGGAGGGAAAAAGGATCAAGTATGTATCTAGGCATGCGCCTAGGAGGAGCCAAGTAAATACCCTCACGGGAGTTGTTCAGGAGGAAGTGCCTGTAGTGAAGGATTACCCAGATGTTTTTCCAGAGGAGTTACCAGGCATGCCACCAGATCGAGACATCGAGTTTTTGATTGAGCTATTGCCAGGTACCGGGCCAATATCAAAGAGACCCTACCGAATGCCCGCAAACGATCTAGAAGAGATCAAGAAGCATATTAAGGAGTTGTTGGAGAAAGGTTATATTCGAAGCAGTTCATCACAATGGGGAGCCCCAGTGCTTTTGGTTGAGAAGAAGGATAAGTCTCTAAGAGTTGTTGATTATCGTTGTGGTTTTGATGAGTAGGTAAGAACGGTTCTTGCTAAGCCCGTAGCAGCCATGTAAAACTTGCAACAACAAAGTAGAGGACGTCTAACTTGTTTTTGCAGGGCATGTTGTGATGTGATATGGTCAAGACATGATGCTAAATTTTATTGTATGAGATGATCATGTTTTGTAACCGAGTTATCGGCAACTTGCAGGAGCCATATGGTTGACGCTTTATTGTATGCAATGCAATCGCGCTGTAATGCTTTACTTTATCACTAAGCGGCAGAGATAGTCGTGGAAGCATAAGATTGGCGAGACGACAACGATGCTATGATGGAGATCAAGGTGTCGCGCCGGTGACGATGGTGATCATGACGGTACTTCGGAGATGGAGATCACAAGTACAAGATGATGATGGCCATATCATATCAATTATATTGATTGCATGTGATGTTTATCTTTTATGCATCTTATCTTGCTTTGATTGACGGTAGCATTATAAGATGATCCCTCACTAAATTATCAAAGTATAAGTGTTCTCCCTGAGTATGCACCATTGCGAAAGTTCTTCGTGCTGAGACACCACGTGATGATCGGGTGTGATAGGCTCTACGTTCAAATACAGCGGGTGCAAAACAGTTGCACACGCGGAATACTCAGGTTAAACTTGACGAGCCTAGCATATAACAGATATGGCCTCGGAACACGGAGACCGAAAGGTCGAGCATGAATCATATAGTAGATATGATCAACATAGTGATGTTCACCATTGAAACTACTCCATCTCACGTGATGATCGGACATGGTTTAATTGATTTGGATCACATGATCACTTAGAGGATTAGAGGGATGTCTATCTAAGTGGGAGTTCTTAAGTAATATGATTAATTGAACTTTAATTTATCATGAAGTTAGTCCTGGTAGTATTAGCATATCTATGTTGTAGATCAATAGCTCGCGTTTAGCTCCCCTGTTTTATTTTTGATATGTTCCTAGAGAAAACTAAGTTGAAAGATGTTAGTAGCAATGATGCGGATTGGATCCGTGATCTGAGGTTTATCCTCATTGCTGCACAGAAGAATTATGTCTTTGATGTACCGCTAGGTGACAAACCTATTGCAGGAGCAGATGCAGATGTTATGAACATTTGGCTAGCTCAATATGATGACTACTTGATAGTTTAGTGCACCATGCTTAAACGGCTTAGAATCGGGACTTCAAAGAAGTTTTGAACGTCATGGACCATATGAGATGTTCCAGGAGTTGAAGTTAATATTTCAAGCAAATACCCGAGTTGAGAGATATGAAGTCTCCAACAAGTTCTATAGCTAAATGATGGAGGAGAATAGCTCAAGCAGTGAGCATGTGCTCAGATTGTTTGGGTACTACAATCGCTTGAATCAAGTGGGAGTTAATCTTCTAGATAAAATAGTGATTGACAGAATTCTCTAGTCACCATCACCAAGTTAGTAGAACTTCATGATGAACTATGATATGCAAGGGATAACGGAAACGATTCCCAAGCTCTTTGTAATGCTGAAATCGACGAAGGTAGAAATCAAGAAAAATATCAAGTGTTGATGGTAGACAAGACCACTAGTTTCAAGAAAAGGGCAAAGGGAAGAAGGGGAACTTCAAGAAGAACGGCAAGAAAGTTGCTGCTCAAGTGAAGAAGCCCAAGTCTGGTCCTAAGCCTGAGACTAAGTGCTTCTACTGCAAAGGGACTGGTCGCTGGAAGCGGAACTACCCCAAGTATTTGGCAGATAAGAAAGATGGAAAGTGAACAAAGGTATATTTGATATACAGATTATTGATGTGCATTTTACTAGTGTTCATAGCAACCCCTCGGTATTTGATACTGGTTCAGTTGCTAAGAGTAGTAACTCGAAACGGGAGTTGCAGAATGAACAGAGACTAGTTAAGGGTGAAGTGACGATGTGTGTTGGAAGTGGTTCCAAGATTGATATGATCATCATCGCACACTCCCTATACTTTCGAGATTAGTGTTGAACCTAAATAAGTGTTATTTGGTGTTTGCATTGAGCATGAATATGATTTGATCATGTTTATTGCAATACCGTTATTCATTTAAGTAAGAGAATAAATTGTTGTTCTGTTTACATGAATAAAACCTTCTATGGTCATACACCCAATGAAAATGGTTTGTTGGATCTCGATTGTGGTGATACACATTCCCATAATATTGAAGCTAAAAGATGCAAAGTTAATAATGATAGTGCAACTTATTTGTGGCACTGCCGTTTAGGTCATATTGGTGTAAAGCGCATGAAGAAAATCCATGCTAATGGGCTTTTGGAATCACTTGATTATGAATCAGTTGATGCTTGCGAACCATGCCTCATGGGCAAGATGACTAAGACTCCGTTCTCTGGAACAATGGAGCGAGCAACAGATTTGTTGGAAATCATACATACTGATGTATGTGGTCCAATGAATATTGAGGCTCGCGGCAGGTATCATTATTTTATGATCTTCACAGATGATTTGAGCAGATATGAGTATATCTACTTGATGAAACACAAGTCTGAAATATTTGAAAAGTTCAAAGAATTTCAGAGTGAAGTGGAGAATCATCGTAACAAAAATAAAAATTTCTACGATATGATCGCAGAAGTAAAATATTTGAGTTACGAGTTTGGCCTTCAGTTAAAACAATGTGAAATAGTTTCACTACTCACGCCACCTGGAACACCACAGTGTAATGGTGTGTCCGAACGTCGTAATCGTGCTTTATTAGATATGGTGTAATCTATGATGTCTCTTACCGATTACCACTATCGTTTTGGGGTTATGCATTAGAGACAGCTACATTCATGTTAAATAGGGCACCATCTAAATCCGTTGAGACGACGTCGTATGAACTTTGGTTTGGCGAGAAACCTAAGCTGTCGTTTCTTAAAGTTTGGGACTGCGATGCTTATGTGAAAAAGTTTCAACTTGATAAGCTCGAACCCAGATCGGAGAAGTAAATCTTCATAGGATACCCAAAAGAAAATGTTGGGTACACCTTCTATCACAGATCCGAAGGCAATATATTCGTTGCTTTGAATGGATCCTTTCTAGAAAAGGAGTTTCTCTCGAAAGAAGTGAGTGGGAGGAAAGTAGAACTTGATGAGGTAACTGTACCTGCTCCCTTATTGGAAAGTAGTTCATCGCAGAAATCTGTTCCTATGACTACTACACCGATTAGTGAGAAAGCTAATGATGATGATCATGTAACTTCAGATCAAGTTACTACCAAACCTCGTAGGTAAACCAGAGTGAGATCCGCACCATAGTGGTACGGTAATCCTGTTCTGGAGGTCATGTTACTTGACCATGACGAGCCTACGAACTATGAGGAAGTGATGATGAGCCCAGATTCCGCGAAATGGCTTGAGGCCATAAAATCTGAGATGAGATCCATGTATGAGAACAAAGTATGGACTTTGATTGACTTGCCCAATGATCGGTGAGCCATTGAGATTAAATGGATCTTCAAGAGGAAGACGGATGCTGATAGTAGTGTTACTATCTACAAAAGCTAGAATTGTCGCAAAAAGGTTTTCGACAAGTTCAAGGTGTTGACTACGATGAGAGTTTCTCACTCGTATCTATGCTTAAGTCTGTCCGAATCATGTTAGCAATTGCCGCATTTTATGAAATCTGGCAGATGGATAAACAAAACTGCATTCCTTAATGGATTTATTAAAGAAGAGTTATATATGATGCAACCAGAAGGTTTTGTCAATCCTAAAGGTACTAACAAAATATGCAAGCTCCAGCGATCCATCTATGGACTGGTGCAAGCATCTCGGAGTTGGAATATACGCTTTGATAAGTTTATCAAAGCATATAGTTTTATACAGACTTACGGTGAAGCCTGTATTTACAAGAAAGTGAGTGGGAGCACTACAACATTTCTGATAAGTATATGTGAAAGACATATTGTTGATCGGAGATAATGTAGAATTATTCTGCAAAGCATAAAGGAATATTTGAAAGGAGTTTTTCAAAGAAAGACCTCGGTGAAGCTGCTTACATATTGAGCATCAAGATCTATAGAGATAGATCAAGATGCTTGATAAGTTTTTTCAATGAGTACATACCTTGACAAGATTTTGAAGTAGTTCAAAATGGAACAGTCAAAGAAGGAGTTCTTGCTTGTGTTACAAGGTGTGAAGTTGAGTAAGACTCAAAACCCGACCACGGCAGAAGATAGAGAGAGAGAATGAAAGGCATTCCCCATGCCTTAGCCATAGGTTCTATAAAGTATGCCATGCTATGTACCAGACCTATTGTATACCCTGCCCTGAGTTTGGCAAAGGAGTACAATAGTGATCTAGGAGTAGATCACTGGACATTGGTCAAAATTATCCTTAATGGAATAAGGATATGTTTCTCGATTATGGAAGTGACAAAAGGTTCGTCGTAAAGGGTACGTCAATGCAAATTTTGACACTAATCCAGATGACTCTAAATCTCAATCTGGGTACATATTGAAAGTGGGAGCAATTAGCTAGAGTAGCTCTGTGCAGAGCATTCTTGACATAGAAATTTGCAAAATACTTACGGATCTGAATGTGGCAGACCCGTTGACTACACTTAAGCACATAGCGATGTGAACTAGATTATTGACTCTAGTAAACCCTTAGGGTGTTGGTCACATGTCGATGTGAACTATGGGCGTTAATCACATGGTGATGTGAACTATCGATGTTAAATCACATGGCGATGTGAACTAGATTATTGACTCTAGTGCAAGTGGGAGACTGAAGGAAATATGCCCTAGAGGCAATAATAAAGTTATTATTTATCTCCTTATATCATGATAAATGTTTATTATTCATGCTAGAATTGTATTAACCGGAAACATGATACATGTGTGAATACATAGACAAACAGAGTGTCACTAGTATGCCTCTACTTGACTAGCTCGTTGATCAAAGATGGTTATGTTTCCTAACCATAGACATGAGTTGTCATTTGATTAACGGTATCACATCATTAGGAGAATGATGTGATTGACTTGACCCATTCCGTTAGCATAGCACTCGATCGTTTAGTATGTTGCTATTGCTTTCTTCATGACTTATACATGTTCCTATGACTATGAGATTATGCAACTCCCGTTTACCGAAGGAACACTTTGTGTGCTACCAAACGTCACAACGTAACTGGGTGATTATAAAGGTGCTCTACAGGTGTCTCCAAAGGTACATGTTGGGTTGGTGTATTTCAAGATTAGTATTTGTCACTCCATTGTCGGAGAGGTATCTCTGGGCCCTCTCGATAATGCACATTACTTAAGCCTTGCAAGCAATGCAACTAATAAGTTAGTTGCAAGATGATGTATTACAGAACAAGTAAAGAGACTTGCCGGTAACGAGATTGAACTAGGTATTGAGATACCGACGATCGAATCTTGGGCAAGTAACATACCGATGACAAAGGGAACAAACGTATGTTGTTATGCGGTCTGACGGATAAAGAACTTCGTAGAATATGTAGGAGCCAATATGAGCATCCAGGTTCCGCTATTGGTTATTGACCGGAGACGTGTCTCGGTCATGTCTACATTGTTCTCGAACCCGTAGGGTCCGCACGCTAAACGTTACGATGACAATTTCATTATGAGTTTATATATTTTGATGTACCGAAGGTTGTTCGGAGTCCCAGATGTGATCACGGACTTGACGAGGAGTCTCGAAATGGTCGAGACATAAAGATCGATATATTGGACGACTATATTTGGACACCGGAAAGGTTCCGGGTGAGATTGGGACAATACCGGATCACCGGGAGGTTATCGGAACCCCCCGGGAGGTATATGGGCCTTATTTGGCCTTAGTGGAAAGGAGGGGAAAGGAGCAAGGGAGGGGGTGGCCCCCCAAGCCCAATCCGAATTGGGAGGGGGCAGGCCCCCCTTTCCTTCCTCCCTCCTTCCTCTTCCTTCCCTCTCCTACTCCTAATAGGAAAAAGGGGAGTCCTACTCCCTGTGGGAGTTGGACTCCCCCTTAGGGCGCGCCACCCTCCTTGGTCGGCCCCCTCCTCCACTCCTTTATATACGGGGGCAGAGGGGCACCCCATGGACAACAGTTGATCATTGATCTCTTAGCCGTGTGCGGTGCCCCCCTCCACCATAGTCCTCGATAATATTGTAGCGGTGCTTAGGCGAAGCCCTGCGACGGTAAAACATCAAGATCGTCACCACGCCGTCGTGCTAATGGAACTCATCCCCGACATTGCTGGATTGGAGTCCGGTGATCGTCATCGAGCTGAACATGTGCTAAAACTCGGAGGTGCCGTAGTTTCGGTGCTTGATCGGTCGGGCCATGAAGACGTACAACTACATCAACCGCGTTGTGCTAACGCTTCCGCTTCCGGTCTACGAGGGTACGTAGACAACACTCTCCCCTCTCGTTGCTATGCATCACCATGATCTTGCGTGTGCGTAGGAATTTTTTTGAAATTACTACGTTCCCCTACACAGTGCTACCGCAGAGGCCTCACCGCCCCCTACTACTCCCACTGCTGGCCAGGCCCTGTGGCGATGGCAGCCTCACACCGCAGCCGAACCAGTGAACCCTCGTAATCCTCTCCGTGTGGGCATCCACTGCAGCGTCTTCCCCGGCTCCGCGTCGTCCCCATCCTAGGCCTCGCCGTCGTCCACCGCCTTGGTGCTCTCGGCGCGGCGTGGTCAATGTGGTCAACGAACGACTTCCATCGAAGGAGTACTATATGTGGAGAGGCTAACAACTGGGTCCACGGCCGTAGCAAGGAAGTGCCTCCTTATTACGCGCAAAATAATTATTCCTCCACCTGACAGCAGGGACCCACCGATTTTGCGAAAAAAAAGTTTCACCCCTGACTACTGGGACCCACTAGCTACATCTTTGCACGCAACGAAGTGCATCCATATTACGGGTAAAAAATGATTCGCCCCGCTGACTGCTGGGACCCACCAGCTACATCTTCGCACACAAGGAAGTGCGTGAAAGTCGGGACCCACCTAGTCGAAGCGTACGTAGCGTTGTCATTCTGGTCGCGAACGTGTCTACAGGCTGTAGCGATGAACCGTGGCCGTGTAAGGAAGGGCACGTGTCGTAGTAGAGGCGCGCACGTGTCGTAGTAGAGGCGCACATGTAGCATATACACGTACCTAGAGCGGCCAGGGTGCAAGAAATTAAATACGGCCACGTACGTACATACGGGCGGGGTCTCGAACGCCTACTCGCGCATATATATATATATATATATATATATATATATATATATATATATATATATATATATATATACGGACGGCCAGCGCTTGTGTACATGGAGAGGTAACGGACGACAGCAATGACGTCCTGTTCATCGGGCAGTGGACCGGCTGGGTCGAAACGGAGAAAAAGTGTCCTATTCATCGGGAGGCAATCAACTGGGTCGGAATACATCGTGTTCATTGGGAGCCAACTGGCTTGGACGGAACAGCCGATGGAAACGAGGCTTGGCGTACCGTAGAACGGAGGAAACGGCCTTGTGTTCGACCGGCCACGGTCGAAACGGGATCCTGTTCATCAGGAGGGGTCTGGCGTACCACAAAACGGAGGAAATAGACCTCCTACGGTCAAAACGGGGCCCTGTTGATCGGGAGGGGTGTGGCGTATCGTAAAACGGAGGAAACAGACTTGTGTTGGAGCACTACGGTCGAAACGAGGGTCCTCTTCATCGGGAGGGGTGTGGCATACCGCAAAATGGGACTCCACGGGATATTGTTCATCTCCACCGCCGACTGCCTCCACGGGCTACTGTTCATGCACCGTTGACCTCCTCCAGCCTCCACCTACGACCGTTCATCCACGGGCTCCTGTTCATCCAGCCTCCACCTCATGCTCCTCCATCGGCTATTGTTTAACCAGCCCTCTCGACGGGTTCCTGTTCAATCACCCCTCCAAGGGCTACTGTTCATCCAGCCCTCCACCGGCTACTGTTCAACTAGCCCTCCACGGGGTCCTGTTCATCCATCCCTCCACGGGGTCCTGTTCATCCACCCCCAACCGGCTCGATC
>NC_041382.1:351034304-351050718 GCF_002162155.2 Triticum dicoccoides | reverse complement strand
GCATCGATCAGCTTCAGTTAGCAGCAGTAGCGAAGGAATCACTTGGGTTCAGTTAACAGCAAGGGATTGATCGATCGCTCAGGTTCAGTAACACGTAGCCTGCAGTGCAATCGCTTCGGTTTAGTTAGAGCCCAACGCCTCGCTCGGGTTCAGTTAGAGCGCAATGCCTTGCACACACATGCGTACGTATGAGAAAAACACGCATCGCTCGACCCCCGACCACCCACCGTAACCGGGAACTCCCCCGATATTTTCCTCACCCTCGCTTCTACCATGGTTTTTTTCCGTCATGGACGACCCAAAGAATGTCATGCAGCTGCGTCTCCGGCCCGCCCAAGATGAAAAGCCCATTTTCTGTCATGATTTTTTGTCATAGAAGTAGGACCCCACCACATCTATGATGATACCGGGTTTTGTCACAATTATCATCATAGAAGTGTCATAAGCTGACAATTTTTTTTCGTTCGGCCCAAAATGTCACAGATGTGTCTTTTTTGAAGTGGTGGGTTATCAAGATCAACAAGAAGTTTTATTTCTACATCAGTATCCAGTTCTTTATCATTATCTGGTTGAGCATCAACATGAACATCATCATTATCATTATCACTAGGTGGATGTTCATTACCAAATTGTGTCTCAACATCAGAAATAGAAACATCATTATGATTCTTAGAAGGATTTTCTACCACGGGTTCACTAAAACCATACGAAGTTCTATCATTTTTCTTTTTATTTTTCTTCTTAGATGAACTAGGTGCATCAATATTAATTCTTCGGGAACCTTGCTCAACTCTCTTAGGATGACCTTCAAGATATAGAGGATCCTGAGTCATCTTACCTCCTCTAGTCATTACCCTAATGTAGCGACCCGATCCCAATGGACCGTAGTCTCTGTGCTTAAGTGTCATCACTGGATTGGTATGCTGACACACACAGTACTCGAGGAAATTATAACAGAGTTCAATCACACACTTATTACATTGAGGTCCTCATAAAGAGTGAATATTACAATAATATGGCTGAAGGCCATCTAATAAAATAACTGTGGAAGCTTCGAAGGAAAATCAGTCCATACAACTCCACAGCAAAACTGAGTGCAAGACAACGACCAATCGCACCTTAATCCTCGTCTGAAAATTCTGCAACATGAGACGTTGCAGCCGTGTAGGTCAGCACATGGAATATGCTGGAAAGATCACACTATAGAGCAATCATGAATAATGACTATCACTAGATGCATATTTGGCCGGTGGAGGCTCTAAGCCTAACATTTGCATAAAGCTAATTTTTTCCTACAACAAAGGAATATATTTTATTTACTACCAAGTTTATGCCATTATAGAGAAAGTATCCCCAACTCAATCCCAAAATTATCAAGTAACAATAGTAATAATAATATCACAACAAAATTTATTAAGTAAAGTGATGAGATCAACCAATAACTCAAATACCAGATACTCAAGATGTCCATAACTGGGGACACGACTAATCATGATTAGTTTATACACTCTGCAGAGGTTTGCACACTTTTCCCCGCAAGACTCGACCGCATCCATGATTGGATGTTTGAGACATAGTCTTTCTGAAGAGGTCCCCTTAACCGATAGATAGGCCGGTACAACTACAATTCCCCTACATCTGCTAGCCCATCATGGAAAGGTTTCCCACAACTTACTTAACTATGTCAGAGCCCATAATGGCTTGTGGCTGCACACGGAAGTTTCTGAGCATGAATAATCTTATGATCCCTTTGAGCCTAGGTGGCATTCCATAGGATGATCACATGGATACCCCGAGATCTCCTAGGACAACACTGGACTCCCCAGGTGCCCACAACCAATCCACCCAGATGTGTATTAAAGTAGCCACCTTAAGTTTCCCTTGGTTAGTATCTGTCACAACTTGCATGATTCTCACATACCAATCCCCATCTACGAGCATGGCTAAGCAATATGAGCACAACGTATATTCCCGGGGTGATCAAAGATATTAGGTTCCTACCTCATCAACTACATAACAATAACCACATGTTCCCAATCCTACTCATGTAATGTTTGAGGGTGTAACTAATGCATAAAAACTGGGTAATAAAGGGTATGATCAAAGTGTAACTTGCCTAGCTGACGATCAAAAAACCCTAGAAATTCGTAGTAGCAAGCTTCGCACTCCGGAAAATCCATCATAGACAAACAATAGCATACATAAGCACTCGATCACGAAGATGCAAAGAAAATCAAAGAAAAAGATCTTAACAGAAAGTTTAGGTCGAGAACTTCAATATGCAAAAAGAATCAATCAAATCGGAAATATGGAACTCAAGTTACAATTAAAAGAAGTTCAAATTCAAATCCGTTTGAAAGTTTAGGTCGAGCACGAAGTTGATTATTTGGATAGAGGGGATCATAACGAAGAATTTGGCGTTGGTTTCAATGGATTTGGATAAACGAGCAAAAAGTTACGAGGGTTTAAAGATCAGGGGCTAATTTGTGAAGAAAATATTTACAGATAGGTCCCTGGCCGAAAATAAACAGAAAAGGAAAAATCTATCGGACGAACGTCCGCTACGAGAGATTAATGAATGAAACGGATCATTAACAGATCTAAACGAACGAACGTTCGCTAGATAGATCGAACCAAAAAAAACGAAACAAAAATAGAACCCTAAAAGAAAATCGGCGAACCGGGTCGGCGGATCGGGCGGCAGGATCCGGCGATGGGCGGTGCGGGGCTGCTGGCGGGGTCGCGCGGTGTCGGTGGCGCGGCAGCGAGGCGAGCGGCAGCATGGTTCGGTGCGGCAGCGGCGGCTGTGAGAGGAGGCGGTGGCTGGCGGCGGTGGTGGGGCGAGGGGGCGGCGGTTTATAAAGGCAGGGGGCGTCGGCTTGCGGGAGGGGGCGGTCGAGGCCATGTCGGCGCTCGATTCCGGGAGGAGTCCCGATCGGGCACGGGTACGAAGGCGGTTGCCGGCTCGGCTCCGGCCCAGTTCGGCGGCCCAAAAGTTTTTTTAAAACATTTTCCGAAAATATGAAAAATAGTAAAAACCTAATAAAAATACTTTTAAAAATTCTAGAAAAAATCACACAATTCCCTCCTAATTAAATGGGCTAGGTGAACATTTTTGTGGACCTAAATGCCTAAAAATAAAATAAAAGCACTAATAGAAATAATTAAACATGTAAATAAAATCAAATAAAATATATTTTTATTCAAAAATAAATTTCCAACATTTCTTTACTATTTTTGAAGAAGTCATATTATCTTCTCTCATTATTTTATTTATTTGAAATTATTGGAAAATATTTTGAATAAATAATTTTTGATCCAATTTGCCAATTTTTGAAAATTCAAAAATGGATTTTTGAGAAAACCAGCAACTCTCTCAATTGGTCCTTGAGTGTTTCTAGGATCAAAATTCAAACAAAATAGAATTCCCAAATTCTCAAATGATGAATGCATATGAATGATCTAATTAACATCCAGATTGAAAATTGGGATGTTACAAACCTACCCCCCATTAAGATGAATCTCGCCCTCGAGATTCGGATTGGCTAGCAAAAAGGTATGGGTGGTCCTTCCGGAGGTCTTCTTCTCGCTCCCATGTAGCTTCCTTGATGTAGGGTAGAGACCCTAATCGCCCGATCTTTCACGAAAGGAGCGGATCCCGGGGAAAACACGAAGAACACGGGGAAGAACGGAAGGAAAACACAAGAGGAAATCACTAAACCGACACGAATAAGTCACACATGGGCTAGATCCTCGAGTACATAGAACGATGCACGAATCCATGGACAACTAGGGACGATACACGGTAACCGGTTCTTCTCCGTGAGGAGGTCTTGAATCCACAAGGGGATCTTCCCGTAAAGGGGTCTTGAATCCAAGGTGGATCTTCTCCGTAGAGGGGCCGCGGTCTCTCTCGTGGAGTAGATCCGATATGGATGAGCAATGCTCTATCTCTAAAATGAGCTAACCAATGCTAACCCTAGAAAGGAGATGGGAGAGGTCTATTTATAGTCTAAGTGCAAATGGGGGCGAAAGTAGGGGTACATGGGCCTCGGGCCCGAATCTGGACGCAGCCAGGTACCGGACGTCCGCTGGGGACCGGTCGTCCGGTGTCTCAGGAGCTGCCGGACGTCTGGTGTCCTCCGGTCGTCCGCTGGTTCTGCTCTGTGATGGGGGTGCCGGGCGTCCGGTAGCTCCGGACTTCCGCTGATGTTGGCTCGGGTGCTGGTGCGCCGGTCGTCCGGTCCGGACCGGACGTCCGCTCGTTTGCTTCGGGTGCAGGGGCACCGGTCGTCCGGTCTGGGCCGGACGTCCGCTCGCTGGGGTTCGGCTGAGGCTTCAGGTGTCGGACGTCCGGTCCCGGCCGGTCGTCCGGTGGCTGGGACTTTTCCTTCAGCCCTCCTTCTTCTCTGTCTTCTCGTCCATCTTCCTCTTCTTCTTGTCCTTGCTCCTTAGCTTCTCCATGTTGCCTATGCACAAAGTGTCCATATGAGGTAGTAGCCATGCTTCATGTTCATCAAAGTGGAATTGTGAGAGGAGAGATGTCACCTCAGTTTCAAGAGCTCTTGCACGTGATCGAGTCATGGGTCCACTAGGCACTTGATGAGACGATGGTAGGTCCATGGGGATGACCTTGGGATGCTCCGCATCATCTCCCCTCCCTTGGGGAAGATCCGTCCTCGGATCAAATTCTTCATCACCATGGAAGGGAGAGAGATCTTTGACATTGAAGATGTCGCTCACGTTGTACTTGTCGCGCGGGAGGTCGATCTTGTAAGTGTTGTCGTTGTAGCGTGCAAGCACCTTGAAGGGTCCATCCGCTCGTGGTCGAAGCTTGGATTTGCGTTCTTGTGGGAAGCGGTCCTTGCGAAGGTGTAGCCACACTCGATCAACAATGTTGAAGAACATAGGTTGCTTGTTGAAGTTGAGCTTGGTCGCAAGGCGTTGAACTTGGCGCTCGATGGTGTTTCTTGTATCTTCATGCACCGTCTTGAGATGTGTCACACGCGCACTTGCGTCCAAATTGATGCGCTCTTGGAGTGGGAGAGGAAGAATGTCCAATGGTGACAATGGGTTGAATTCGTAAACGACCTCGAAAGGAGACTTGTCGGTTGTTGAGTGTCTTGCGCGGTTGTAGGCGTACTCCTCCCTCTCCTTGATGTTCTTCTTGATTAAGACTCGTAGTAGAGTGGAGAGTGTACGGTTCGTCACCTTCGTTTGGCCGTCGGTTTGAGGGTGGAATGCCGTGGAGAAGAGTAACTTGATTCCGAGCTTGGCGCATAAGGTCTTCCAAAAGTAACTCAAGAACTTGACGCGGTAGGAAGCGTTGTTCGGAAGCGGTGCTCCGGGGATGATGTCGATGCGGTGCTCAATGCCTCGTAGTTGAGGTAGTCCCGGAGGTAGCTCATCGGGGAAAACATCTTGGAATTCCTGCAAAAGAGAAGACAGCACTAGAGGAAGAGTGTAAGAAGTGTTAGTTTGTGGTGCATTGTCCTTGCACATGAGGACGTAGTGTAGGATACTAGATGGGTTCTCACACACTTCTCTCATCTCACGTTTGGTGGCCAATAGAAATAGGTTCTTGTTTTCGCTCATCGTGGAGGCACTTGATTTTGGCTTGTGGCGCTCACTCTCTTTTTGGTGGCTCGCTCTCTCCCTATGATCTCCATGATGGGTGGCGTGCTTGTCGGCGATCACTTGACTTGGCGACATTGGACGGAGGACGTACTCCTTGCCCTTCATCTTGAAGATGTAGTGGTTCGTTACGCTGTTGTGTACGACTCCTCTATCGAATTGCCATGGCCGTCCAAGGAGAAGATGACAAACGGTCATTGGGACGACATCACACTCCAAGGTGTCTTCGTAGGCGCCGATCTTGAAGGAGACTTGTACTCGGTGCTCGACTTGGATAGTGCCGGAGTCGCTAAGCCATTGCACTTTGTATGGGTGTGGATGCTTCGTCTTTGGCAATTGGAGCTTGGAGCAAAGTTCTTCACTTGCGAGATTATGACAACTTCCTCCATCGATGATGACCTTGACAGATCATCCATTGATGCCGGCCTTGGTGTGGAATATGTTGCATCTTTGGTCTTCTTCTTGGTGATGTTGGAGGGTCAAGACTTTTGAGACAACAAGTGCGGGACTTGAGTCTTCATCACAAAAGACTTGTTCTTCTTTATTGTTTACTTGGCCGTGCATGACGACTTGCTTGAGGGCTTCCATTTCGCCTTCGCTCATGGAGTCATAAGTGCCATCGTCGTTGAAGACCATGGTTCGCTTGTTGGTGCACTCGTAGGACTTGTGGCCTCGGCCTCTGCAAGTGAAACACTCAAAGGAACTCGTCTTGACGGTCTCATCGGTCGGGGTAGATGATGAAGAAGCTATCGACTTGAAGTTGCTCGTAGGAGGATGGCTTGTAGTTGACGAAGCTTTCTTGGAACTTGACTTGCCGCCGGTACTTGGTAATTCTCTAGTTGAGGTAGGAGTTGCCGAAGTCGTGGGAGCTTGATAAGAGGAGCCGTAGGTCTTGGACGAGAACTTGGCATACTTGAAATCATCTTGCACTTGGCGTTCTACTTTGGTGGCTTGGTGCACTAGCTCTATGAGGTTTGAGTATGGTTGGAAGTCGGCGATCTTCTTTATGGGATGGTTGAGGCCATTCAAGAAGCATGCCATTGTTTGTTCATCGTCTTCCGTGACATTGGCTCTTATCATTGCAATCTCCATGTCCTTGTAGTATTCTTCAACGCTCTTGGTTCCTTGCTTGAGTTGTTGGAGTTTCTTGAAGAGGTCGCGGTTGTAGTAGGTAGGCACGAAGCGTGCCCTCATGACATCCTTCATTTGTGCCCAAGTAGTGATGGGTGGTTCACCTCTTGCCTCGCGGCGCTCTATGATTTGTTCCCACCAAATGAGGACATAGTCTTGGCGAACTCAAGGGATGCCATCGCGATCTTCTTCTCTTCTTCATAATTGTGCAAACGGAAGATCTTGTCAACTTTCAATGCCCATGAAAGGTATTCTTCGGGATCATTGTTTTCGTTGAACTTGGGCATGGTGAACTTGAGCTTGCCGTAGTGTTGTTCTTCATTGTGTTGGGGTCAGGGATGATGACGCCCATGTTGTAGATGATTGTTCAACTCGTGGTGTTCTTGACGCAGAGGGTTGTCAACCTCGTGTTGCTCTTGTCGCGGAGGATTCCCATTGTCTTCCTGCTCTTGATGAACTTGATGGTCTTGGCGATCTTGTGGAGGAGCGCGTCGAGCTCGAGGAGGAACTAGACGATGCATGCTAGCTTGAAATCGTCGTTCATGAATTTCTTCGCGAAGTGCTTCCTCTTCTTCACGGGCTTGTCGGCCTCGGTCGGCAACGGCTCGACTCGCATCGAGTAGAGCTTGTTGCGCCTCAAGTTCTTGAGCGTCACGGAGTTGTTGTTCTTGATGTTGAGCCTCGGCATCTTGTGCATTTTGGTGTAGACGCGCGCGTTCTTCCTCTTCATGTTGGTGTTGTCATTGTCGTTCTCGAGCTAGCGCAAAGGCTTCTTCGGCTTGACGTCATCGGCGCTCTTGAGAGTCGGTGTCTCGAAGTGGATTAAGGTTTTCTTGACGGTCGGTCCGCGTGGCTCGACGAAGATTGTTTGATATCGGTGTACTTGAGCCGGAGAGGGTAAAGTCGGAATGGTGACTTGAACGGCTCCTTCTTGAAGTGGAAGAAGAACGGTGGAGCAACAAAGCGCGAATGTCGTCCATCCTTGCGTCATTCTCTTGCTTGTGATCATCGAGCTTGTGGTCGAAGTAGTCCCTTGTACGTTGCTCGGAAAGTTGCAAGTCGACGGCAAGGTTGTCGATGCGTTCACTCATAGCTTATTGCTCTTGATGCAAAGCACGTTGTGCACCAAAGAGGTTACTCTTTGTGACGAAGGAGTTCATGTCGTCGTCTTGCTCCATGAAGAGTGGGTTGGTAGAAGTACCTGGCCTATCCATCATTCCAAGAAGAATGTGAGTGGTAGAAAGAGAAGAACGAATACCAAATGTACCTTGACCGAAGTTGAAAGTGAATCGATGATCACTCCAATGTAGGACAAGTAAATAGCCCAATTGGTATTCTCGGCGGTTTCTCACACCTACATAAGTAAAAGCTTATGGTGGAGCTTGGTTAGGATGGTGGCACAATTTTTAATGTGAATGTAAGTAAGATTCAATAATGTTGGAAAAGATTTGCAAGATGCAATGTAACAAGTAGACCAAGCATATACGGTACACGGAAACACACGCGCAAATAGATAAGTGGGGTTGTGCAACCAAGGGTGAGCCAAAATGTGAATCCACAAAAAATGCTCTTGTTGCACAACACTAGAGAGACTCTAGCACGATTGCACGATAGGCGGATACAAGAACTTGTGCACAAACTACTTAGCAAAATTGCAACGACTTCTATCCCAAATATGTTCTATGCAAGGTGTTGCTATGATATGATCAAAGATGATCGAGTATGACAATCTTAATGTTGTATGATGCTATGGTTCTTGCTTAAAAGGTCTTTGCTTATCTTTCCTCTTTGCTTAAAAGCTTGGTTGGCTCTTTGATGTTTGAGCTCTTTTCTCATGCAATGCTTGACGAACCAAAATAGCAAGTGAGTATGCGATGACAACTTTGTGACACAAGAGATGATACCAATATAGGCAACAATGATGTATGTATGTATGCTATGGGAAGTATGATCACTAATGTGCACAAGTCTCGTTGCCGGCAATACTCAATGGCTAGTCTCGATGGGTAAGCAACGCAAAGGAGTAAGGCTATGATGGCTATCAATGTGATGGCAAGAGTGATATGTCCAATACCAAGATGAGGTTACCTGTCTTGCTTCCGGTATGGTGTCAAAATGGTGGCACGAATACCAAGTTGTAGTCGAGGTGGTCGTTGTTGATGACGCATCCGTGGCGAAGATGAGCGGCAGTGATGTCGATGTCGAACCGTACCTAGATAGCCGAAACACAAAAGGATACGGCACCGCAACTCAAATTCTCAAAACCAAGTGCAAGCAAAATCGTCGGAGTAGGTAGCGGGTAAGTGGTGGTATGGGTTGGGATATTGGCAATGTTTGCGGAAGTTGGTGGTGGTGTAGCGGATGATGTGGTGGAAGCCGAAACAAAATTTGAGCGAAATCAGTTTTAGAGTAGCGGTCGTCCGGAAATGGACGGATGTTTGGTCGCCGGACGTCCGGTAGGGTCGGAAAACCGCTATTTTTCAGCTCGGTGTAGAGGTTCCGGTCGTTCGGTAATGGTCGGACGTTCGGTGGTTCCTGGGTCACCAGACGTCTGGTAAGTTGCGGTCGTCCGGTGGGTCGGGGTCAACGCGAAATTGCTAGGGTTTCGTGGATTTTGGATGGATTTCGAGGTGGAGATGGTGGGGGAAGGCTAGATCCACTTGCAACACAACAAATTCACAGATCAAAACCAACAAAACATCATCAAAACTCACAAAACACAAGAAAAAAATTTGGGGCTATTTTTGTGGGGATTTTCGGATTAGGACGAAAACAACAAAATCAAGCTAGAAAAAGAAGAGGGGGCTCCGAAATTGTGATCAACCTTGCTCTAAATACCAAGATGATGTAGGGTAGAAACCCTAATCGTCCGATCTTTCACGAAAGGAGCGGATCCCGGGGAAAACACGAAGAACACGGGGAAGAACGGAAGGAAAACACAAGAAGAAATCACTAAACCGACACGAATAAGTCACACATGGGCTAGATCCTCGAGTACATAGAACGATACACGAATCCACGGACAACTAGGGACGATACACGGTAACCGGTTCTTCTCTGTGAGGAGGTCTTGAATCCACAAGGGGATCTTCCAGTAAAGGGGTCTTGAATCCAAGGTGGATCTTCTCCGTAGAGGGGCCGCGGTCTATCTCGTGGAGTAGATCCGATATGGATGAGCAATGCTCTATCTCTAAAATGAGCTAAACCAATGCTAACCCTAGAAAGGAGGTGGGAGAGGTCTATTTATAGTCTAAGTGCAAATGGGGGCGAAAGTAGGGGTACATGGGCCTCGGGCCCGAATCTGGACACAACCAAATACCGGATGTCTGCTGGGGACCGGTCGTCCGGTGTCTTAGGAGCTACTGGATGTCCGATGTCCTCCGGTCATCCGCTGGTTCTGCTCTGTGATGGGGGTGCCGGACGTCTGGTAGCTCCGGACTTCCGCTGATGTTGGCTCGGGTGCTGGTGCGCCGGTCATCCGGTCCGGACCGGACGTCCGCTCGTTTGCTTCGGGTGCAGGGGCACCGGTCGTCCGGTCTGGGCCGGACGTCTGCTCGCTGGGGTTCGGCTGAGGCTTCAGGCGCCGGATGTCCAGTGGCTGGGACTTTTCCTTCAGCCCTCCTTCTTCTCCGTCTTATCGTCCATCTTCCTCTTCTTCTTGTCCTTGCTCCTTAGCTTCTCAATGGTGCCTATGTATGCACAAAGTGTCCATATGAGGTAGTAGCCATGCTTCATGTTCATCGGAGTGGAATTGTGAGAGGAGAGATGTCACCTCGGTTTCAAGAGCTCTTGCACGTGATTGAGTCATGGGTCCACAAGGCACTTGATGAGACGATGGTAGGTCCATGGGGATGACCTCGGGATGCTCCGCATCATTCCTCCTCGGTATGGTGACTCCACTGAACCTTGCAAAACTTAATAACCTTGATGCGAGTAACTCGGTTGGTGAACTCGAGAATCTTGATGGGTTTCTCCTCATAAGTCAGGTCACTCTCCAACCGAATTGCTTCTAGGGCACCGTATCTCTCATAGGAATATCGGCCATCTCTGCATGGCACTTCTTCAACTAGGAAACGTGAAACACATCATGAACTCCTAACAAATGTTTAGGTAATTCCAACTTGTAGGCAACTTCACCCATATGTTCCAAGACTCTGTATGGTCCCACAAATCGTGGCGCCAACTTTCCTTTGACTCCAAACCGTTTAACTCATCGAAGTGGCGACACATGAATATATGCTCTGTCTTCGACTTCATAGGTTACCTCCTTGCATTTAGTATCAGCGTAAATCTTCTGCCTAGACTAGGCTATCTTGAGTCTATCATGAATCAACTTGACCTTCTCCTCAGACTCTCTGATTAAATCTGGTCCGTACAATTGACGGTCACCAACTTCATCCCACGTCAATGGTGTACTGCACCTCCTTCCATATAAAGCTTCAAAATGGGCCATCTTCAAACTAGCTTGGTATCTATTGTTATACGAGAACTCAACGTAAAGCAAATTATCATCCCAACTAGATCCATAATCTAGCGCACAAGCTCTCAACATGTCCTCCAGAATCTGATTGACTCTCTCGGTCTGCCCATTTGTCTGCGGATGAAAGGCTGTACTGAACTCTAGCCTAGTACCCAAAGTTTGGTGTAACTGATTCCAAAACTTCAAAGTAAACCGTGTTCCCCTATCTGATACTATGGTCCTCGGAAGTCCATGCAGACATACGATCCTGGTCATATTTATCTTGGCCAACTTAGCACTCGTATAAGTGGTTTTCACGGGGATGAAGTTAGCCACTTTGGTCAAGCAATCAACTACAACCCAAATGGAGTCATATCCTGAACGAGTCCTGGGTAATCCGATGATGAAATTCATGCCAAGCTTATCCCACTTCCATTCGGGTATCGGCAAGGGCTGAAGTAATCCTGTTGGTTTCTGATGCTCTACCTTAACTCTCTGACACATGTCACATACTGCTGCATACTCGGCAATATCATTCTTCATACCTGTCCACCAGAAACATTCCTTCAAATCCAGATACATCTTAGTGTTGCCTGGGTGAATCGAGTAAGGCGAATCATGAGCCTCCTGAAGAATTAACTTCCTGATCTCTGGGTCATTGGGCACATAGATGCGATCTTCAAACCATAAAGTTCCATGTTCATCCTCACGAAAATCTTTGGCCTTTCCTTTACTCATCTTTTCTTTTATCTTTGCAATTTCCTTATCAATCTTCTAGGCTTATCAGATTTTCCCCAACAAAGTGGAATGAACTTCCAACGCTGCAACAAAACATCTTGGAACTATCTCCAAGCGAAGTTCTCGGAGATCATCGGCTAACTCCTGAGGTAATCCTCCGGTTATGAGAGTATTTACATTACCCTTGTGGCTCAAAGCATCTCCCACAACATGGGCCTTTCTTGGGTGATAATGTAGTTTCATGTCATAATCCTTTATGAGCTCCAACCCATCTCCTCTGCCTGAGGTTCAACTCCTTCTGCGTGAAAATGTACTTCAAACTTTTATGATCCGTGTAAACGTCACAACGATTTCTGATAAGAAAATGTCTCCAGGTCTTGAGCGCATGCACTATGGCTGCTAAATCCAAATCATGCGTGGCATAATTCAACTCATGAGGTTGAAGCTAACGTGAGGCATATGAAACAACTCTTCCTTATTGCATAAGAACGCCTCCAAGCCCCTGTCGTGAAGCGTTGCAATATACTTGGAAATCCTTGCCTATATTCGGAAGAATTAGTACTGGGGCTATAACCAAACGTTTCTTCAATTCCTGAAAACAGGCCTCACAATCCTCTATCCATTTGAACTTGGTGTCCTTCTTTAATAACTCCGTCATGGGCTTCACAATCTTGGAAAAATTCTCAACGAATCTCTGGTAATATCCTGCGAGTCCAAGGAAACCGCGTATCTCTCCCTCTGAGGTGGGTGCCATCCATTGGTGACGGATTGTACCTTGGAGGGGTCTACTGTTCTACCTTCTCCTGATATAACATGTCCGAGGAATCCGACTTCCTTCAAACAAAACTCACATTTGCTGAACTTGGCATATAGCTGAGGTTCCCTGAGCTTCTCGAGAACCAAGCACAAATGTTCCTTGTGTTCTTATCCATTCTTAGAGTACACCAATATATCATCAATGAACACCACAACAAACTTATCCAAGAACTCCATGAACACCTTATTCATCATACACATAAAGTAGGCAGGGGCGTTAGTCAAACCAAAAGACATGGGCGTGTACTCATTGTGACGCCCCTGATTCGACCGTACACTAATCACACATGCAAATGTGTACGATCAAGATCAGGGACTCACAGGAAGATATCACAACACAACTCTAGACACCAACTAAAATAATACAAGCTTCATATTACAAGCCAGGAGCCTCGAGGGCTCGAATACACAAGAGTCAGGGGAAGCAATAATATCTGAGTACAGACATAATTTAAACAAGTTTGCCTTAAGAAGGCTAGCACAAAAGTAGCAACAACCGAAAAGGCAAGGCCTCCTGCCTGGGACCTCCTAACTACTCCTCATAGTCGAACTCCACGTAGAATCATCCTCGGGATCCTCTGGCTCCTAGACTCCATCATATGATCGCAATAACTGGGAAGGGGGGGGGATAGCAAAGCAACCGTGAGTACTCATCCAAAGAACTCACAAGCAAGGATCTACACTACATATTCATTGGTATCAATGAAATGGGTAGTATTTATGGACTGAATTGTAGAATGCCAGAATAAGAGGGGGATAGCTAGTCCTATCGAAGACTACGCTTCTAGCAGCCTCCATCTTGAAGCAGTAGAAGAGAGTAGATGGTAAGTTAACCAGGAATCATCGCATAGCATAATCCTACCCGGCGATCCTCTCCTCGTCGCCATGTGAGAGAGTGATCACCGGATTTGGCACTTGAAAGGGTGTGTTTTATTAAGTATCCAGTTCTAGTTGTCATAAGGCGAAGTACAACTCTGGGTCATCCTTTTACCGAGGGACACGGCTATTCGAATAGATAAACTTCCCTGGAGGGGTGCACCACATTCCCAACACGCTCGATCCTTTTTGGCTGGACACACTTTCCTGGGTCATGCCTAACCTCGTAAGATCAACACGTCGCAGCCCTACATAGGCACAATAGAGAGGTCAATACGCCAGTCTAAATCCTATGCACAGGGGTCTGGGCGCATCACCCATTGCACACCTGCACGTTGCGTACATGGGCGATGAGCATACCTAGCAACCTCCATTGCAAAGGAAGTTGCGTTACGCGGTCCAACCCGGCGCGTGCTACTCAGTCGCTGACGTCAAGAAGGCTTCGACTGATAGACGATATCGACTGCCCATAACTGTTCCCGCGTAGTTGGTTAGTGCGTATAGGCCAATGGCAAGACTCAGATCAAATACCAAGATCTCATTAAGCGTGTTAATTGATGTAACCACGGACGCCGACCAGGGCCAGTCCCACCTCTCACCTAGGTGGTCTCAACCTGCCCTGTCGCTCCGCCACAAAGATCCAGCCAGAGGGTCGTCGGGACAAATGTCCTTTCATCCCCCAATCCCTGAATCACTCGCGGGTACTCTACGAGCCGACTTGACTTTAGTCACCACATGTATCATATATTATGTATATAAGTATATACCCGTGATCACCTCCCGAGTGATCATGGCACGATAGTATAGCATGGCAGACGGACAAGAATGTAGGGCCACTGATGATAAACTAGCATGCTATGCTAAGCATTTAGGATTGTAGGTAAAGGTAACAACAGTAGTAGCAAAGATAGGCTATGCAGCAGAATAGGATTAATCAAAAGCAGTAACATGCTACACTACTCTAATGCAAGCAATAGAGAGAAGGAATATGCGATATCAGGTTGATCAAGGGGGGGGGGGCTTGCCTGGTTGCTCTGGCAAGAAGGAGGGGTCGTCAACATCGTAGTCAAACGGGGCAGCAGCGGCGTCGGTCTCGTAGTCTACCGAAGAGAAGAGGGGGAAGAAACAATAAATATAATGCAAACATAAGCATGACATGACAATGAGCGGTGCTAGGTGTGCCCTAACGTGGTAATAGGTGATACTGGCGAAGGGGGGAAACATCTGGGAAAGTATTCCCGGTGTTTGGCATTTCCGGACAGTCTAACCGGAGGGGAAAAGTTGCGTGTTCGCTAAGTTAGGAATGTGTGGCGAATGAACGGGCTGTGTGTTCAAATTCGTCTCGTCGTTCTGAGCAACTTTCATGTACAAAGTTTTTTCATCCGAGCTACGGATTATTTTATATTAATTTTTAAAGTTTAAATTCATTTTCATAATTAATAGATTTAATTAAATTAGAAAATACAATTATGACATCATCATGACGTTAGCATGACGTCAGTGGTCAACTATGACAATTGATTGGTTAAACTGACACGTGGGTCCCGTCTGTCATAGACACATTACCCTAACTAATAGATTAGTTAGTTTTAATCAGATATTTAGGTTCATTAAGTTTAATTAGTTTAATTAATCCAGATTAATTAAGTTAATTAATTACATTTTTATATTATATTTTTTAATCTTTTTTGTTCTCTAGGGCGGGGCCCAATTGTCATAGGCATAGGGGGCCTATCAGGCACGCGGGCTAACGGGCGAAGGGTTGCGGGCATGCGCTCGAGGCTACTAGGGGAGGGGACTCCGACCTGGGGGGCCGTGGCCGCGGGCGGCGGGCGAAGTGGGGGCGGCGGAGCATGGACGGCTGCGGCCGGGCACGGGCTGGCGGAGCTGGGCGACCGGGCGCAACAACAGCAGGTGTCGGGGCTAGGGCGCAAGCATGGAGGTGCGGGCAACGCAAGCACGGGCGGCCGACCGATGAGGAGAGGGGTAGCTCTAGGGAATAGCATGGGCGGCAGCAGCTGCGCGGGCGGGTGTGTGCGACAGCGGAGAGACGGCGATGCAGACGACGACCGGTCTGGGCGAGAGCGGGCGCTCGCGTGGAGGGTAGGAGTGGAGCTAAGCGGCGGCGTCGGCGAGCGCAGCAGCGGGCGGATGCACAAGCAAGAGCGGCAGCGGGGAGTGTGGGCACGAGCACGCGCTGTCGGGTGCGGTCGGGCGTGGTAGAGAACGGGTAGGGGGAGTTCGGGAGCGCGGGGCTGGGCACGGTCATGGTCACAGTCGCAGTGACCATGGCCATTGGCCGAAGCTTGGACAACATGGACGGTGGTCTACGGTGGAAGACCGAGGGGGAGAGGATGGGGAATGGGCGTGGCTCACTGCGAGGGGTGTCGAGGACAAGCTCGGGACCTCGGGGAGGCGCGATGGTGAGGATTGACGACGAGGCTGCGGTGGAGGCAGACGGAGATGATGCTGCGTGCATCGGCGTGGTGGCCTCTCGTCCTCGACCCGTGAGCGTAGAGGATGAAGAAGAACACGACAAAGCTCCTAGGTGTCTTCTTAGGGAGCGGGGAGGTTAGTGGCCGTAGCGGCGACGATGGCCATGGTGGCAACAGTGCTCGATGTCGAACACATCGAGGGAACGAGCGAGAGGGAGACAGAATGGGGGAAAAGAGGGGGGCTAGGGTTCATCCGGGGCTGAGGGTCCTTTCATCCAACGCGGGCAACAATGGTATGGCCGACACATGGTGTACCCCCAACATG
>NC_041382.1:350988577-351033925 GCF_002162155.2 Triticum dicoccoides | reverse complement strand
ATCGGGTGGTCGAGGTCCAGGTGGGGGTTGGGGCCTCCCCCCCTTTTGTTTTGTTTTGTTTTCTTTTTTTCCTTTTCTGTTTTTCTTTATTTCTTTACTCTTTTCATTTATAGTTTCTTTTATTATAGTTTTATTAAAACCAAGTTAGCACCTAAATTAGTATTACTAATTAGGCCACTACCACAATTATTTTGGCACACTACTAATTTAGTTATATTACTAGTACAAATGCCCGTACGTTGCACCAGGCGAAAATTTAGATATAACCTGATCCATATGCCATTATGTAAGACTTTTTTTAATTAATTATTGTAAACGTTCGAAATAAGGTTACACTTAGTATTTTATTTTGGACTTTGACATTTGAGCGTACCCTAAAGGTTGCTCGATGCGATATTTACATTTGCTAGGCCCACTTTGGTCTTCCCGGTCTGTTAGAATAGTGATTGGACAAAATGTAAAGGCCTAATTAAATCCATCTGGCCGTTCCAGCCCACGACCACTTCCTGTTGCTTTTCCGTCTCCTCACTTCCGCAGCACCAGACGCAGTATTGTTTTAAAAAAATAGATGCATTAGACCCGTCTAGGGCTCTAGCGTCACCGACGCCGCCGGCCGATGCCGGGGCTTGCCTTCGCTGGGGTGTGGTTCTGCCAGTTTCGTTTCTCGATGGATTATAGCGCCGGCTGTCGGATTTCGGGTTCCGGCAGACCCTTAAGGTTCGAACACTGGGGTGCGCGCGGAGATTTCGCCTTCTACCTACCTGCACCCCACCGCCTCGCCAAGATCTAAGCTATGGAAAAAACAACACAAGAGACACAGGGTTTATACTGGTTCGGGCCACCGTTGTGGTGTAATACCCTACTCCAGTGTGGTTTGGTGGATTGCCTCTTGGGCTGATGATGAACTGCTAGGAGGAGTTCAGTCACCCTTCTCTCTCTTTGTGTGATGCTACTCGATCCGATCCCAGCTTGTTTCTGGATTGGTCGATCTGATCTCTCTCTCTCTTCCTGATGATCTCTTCTTCTCCCATTGGTCTCTCTCTCTTCCTGATGATCTCTTCTTCTCCCCTTGGTCTCTCTCTCTTATCTCATCTGGGGGTGGCTAGTCCTATTTATAGGCAAAGGCCCTGGGCCTCTTCCCAAATATTGAGCGGGAAGGGCGCCAACAATTAGCCATTTTGAAGGGGAACATCGGGTACACTTATCCTGACTAAAGTTGGTCCTCCTCTGCCAAAGACTCTGGTGGTGACGCTGGCTTGGGCTCCACAATGACTTCCTCCCTGCCGTTGGGCTGGTCTTGGTCTCGTTGCACCGAAACGGGTGCCTTTGCTTGATGCTCTCGCCTGCGCTTGCTCCCTTTGCACCAAAGAGGAAAGGAGGACATTGCGCGGCCTGGCGCCCGCCTGGCATCCTTGGTTGTCATGGCTTGCGTCACGGGCACCTCGTGAGGTACCCCGCCTTGATTTCTCCGCCTCCTCGCGAGCCAGCCTGATGAGGCCGTGCCTGAGGAAGCTCCGTGTCGTCTGCCCCGCGAGGCTTGGCCCCTCGTGAGGGTCTTGGGTCTGTGTTGATGAAGATGGGCCGCGCTGGGCCCCCCTTTGAGCCACGCCGCAGGCCGCAGGCAGGCAAGTCTGGGGACCCCCGTTCCGAGAACACCGACAGTAGCCCCCGGGCCCAAGGCGCGCCCGGACTTGGCCGTGCAGGGAGGCGAAAGGGCAAGAGCGAAGCGCCGCGGGCCCTAATAGCCTGCGGCCTTGGGCGCCGCGTGGCGGTTGATTGGACGTGGGCGCCTCAGCAACCGCACGTGTTGATAAAGGAGTGGCATGTGCCTAGGCTTTGCTTTCTTTGCTTTCTCCGGTTGCTGCTCAGATCCCCTTTCCTGCGCCTCTCCTTCCTTCCTCCAAAATTTCCAGATCTACTTCGACCGCGTGACCTAGGAAGCCATGGCGCCTCGTCAGTCCTCAGCCGGAGCTTGGTACTCGTCTGCCCTGGATTCGCCGAATGTGTCGGAGGCTGCCTGAGCTCAATGGCGACGACCCGTAAGCGCTTGATTCTTGTCTTTATTTCTTGTTCTGTTGCTAAGGCTTGACGTCCGCATCTCTTGGATAGGCTAGCGCCCGCAGCAAAGAAGCCGAAGGGAGCTCCTGAGGTTCCACCCAGGGCAGCGCCTCTGCCCACGAAGGAAGGTGACTGCGATGCACGGGCCTCTCCTGCCCGGTCGTCCTCGCGAGGCCTGGCTGAGCCGGCTGGGGCGAGCTCAGCCCCCATGGCCCAAGTGACTCCCGAGGTGCCTTTGCCTGCTGCCGCCACCACAGCCGTTGGGGCGCAGCAGGCTCCGCCTCAGGATGTTGTGGTCGCGCTGCCGCCTTCTCCTCCTACTCCACCGACTGCTATCTCTCTGACTCCTCTTGCCGTTCTGGATCGTGCTGCTGCTGAGCTGGACCGGCTGCAGCAGGATCTTCTTGGCGCCGACCCTCGCTTAGTGGCCGGGCGCTTGGAGCTGGCTTCAGGATGGATTCGCTCCGACGGTTCGATTCGGGCGGCGCTGGTCCAGGCCTCGACGGCTTGTGATGAGGAGAGGCATGCCGTCCTTGAGACGAAGGCTGCTCGTGATGTAGCCCTGGGGGAGGTGGTCGACGTCCGTGGTCGCTGCAAGGTGCTGGAGGACGGGCTGCAAGGCCTGCGGGACCAGCTCGCGAAAGAGGCCTGCCTTCGCCAAGAGCAGGAAGAAGGCGTGAAGACTTGCGAGGCGGCCGTCAAGGGCCGGGAGGCCAAGCTCAGGAGGCGCCGTGACCGCCTAGGCACGCTGAAGCGAGAGTTGGGGGCGAGGAAGGTCGAGCTGGACGACAAGGCCCAGGTTCTTGCCGAGGACCGCGTGGCCTTCGCGGAGATGGAGGCGAAGGCTCGCTCCTCGCTGAGGACGCTTTACGACAGCGGCCTAGAGAGCCCGCTGGCTGACGCCGAGGATGGCCCCGCCAAGCTGCTTCCCTTCCTGGTTCGCGCTCTTGAAGATGTCGCCCTTGGCCTTGGCCCCACGGCCGAGGCCGAGGCGTGTGTCCTGTCTTCTGCAGCGCTGACGCGGGTCCTCACCCACATCTACCTTCGCGATCCCAGCGTCGACCTCGACAGCCTGTTGGAGCCAGCAAGCGGCGAGCGCGCCGCTGCCGCTGCCGAGGCCGTGAAGGGTCGCACGGAGGCTCTGCTGGGGAAGTTCCGGGCCTTCAGCACCAAGCCGAAGCGAGGCGCTGCCGACCCTGCTGCTCCATGAGGCGGAGCCACTCCGCGCTGCTCCGCCGCCGACAAGTGACTCCGTTGTGGCTCATGTCCTGCCTTCAATTCCTGCACATGTATCATGCCTCGGGGAGGCGTTTAAATTTGCGTTTGGCATTGAGATAACAGTGTGGACTGTAATATTTGCTTTTGAATTCCTTGAAATTTGCGCTTTTCCTTCCTACTTGCTTATGTTCTACGCCAGCAGAGCCTGGCCCCGCGCATACCTCAGCCGCCGTTAGCCCCGACCGGAAACCAGGACGGGACCAAGGAGTGAGGGGCTACGTGACAAGTTAGGCTCCTGAGTCGCGATGCTCAGGAGTCCCCCTTGGCGCACGAACAGCAAGTAGGGAGGTGAGATGTGGGTGGATCTACCGTCCTACGTCTGCAGAGCCCGGCCCCGTGCATACCTCAGCCACCGTTAGCCCCGACCGGAAACCAGGACGGGACCAAGGAGTGAGGGGCTACGTGACCAGTTAGGCTCCTGAGTCGCGATGCTCAGGAGTCCCCCTTGATGCTCAAACGGCCTTCATACCTTGGCTCCGCTCGGGGAGAGACACGCGACGAACCAGGCCCAGGGGGCCTGGCTGGGTGGCGTGCGTCTGGGCGTGACCCAGGCGCAGCCCCCGTGCCCAGCCCCCTCACACAGCACTCCCGAGGGGAGGCGTTACGATGAGGCTAGACACTGAGCTCTGGGCTCCCTGAGGTTAATGCGGCCCGGGGGCCACCCTCAGTTGTTTATCACCAGCGCGGAGTATAGCGCTTCCATATGTGTACGGGTATAGCCGCTTCTCGGTAGTGTCATCAGCCAGCGCGGAGCATGGTGCTTCCACTGGTACGTTGGAGGGGGCTCCCCTCCGGGAGGAGCCCCCGGGGCGTGTACAGCCCCGCCCTGACACGTGGCTGGCACGGTAGGGTCTGGCGAGGTGTATCTGGGCACCCGTGAGCCAGCGCTGGACTCATGGGGCCCTACCTCTAGGCGGGTTGCGCCTGGCACTGGGCCTTATCTTGTGATGTGTTCCTGCAAATTTGGTTAGATGCCGGCACTCTACATCCTCGGGTCCCGGCCCTCGAGCTGGTCTCAGCCGTCGCTGGTATGCCAGGTCGCGATGCTGTGGACAAGGCCAGAGGGTGAGGGCTGGAGAGCCAGTAAGAGCCCTGAGTCGCGATGCTCAGGTACCCGCCCTTTAACGTGCAAGTGGTCGGCATGGAGATGAAGAGGTGCCGTGGACCGACATCAAATAATCAAGCATGGTGGGTCAAACGCATAGCCGGAAATAAACGCGAAAGGGGATACATGCCGCTGGGTCTGGCCCGAGCGACTTGGGGATGATGCAGCCCGAGGGGCGCCCCCAACAAAGTAAGCTAACAACATGAAATAAAAGGGATACATGCCGCAGGGACGGACCCACGCGGCCTGGGAATAATGCAGCCCTGGGGGGCGCTCCCAGCTGGAAATGAAACTTGAAAGATGTCACCTGATGATGTTGAGGACGAAGCAGCGTTGGTGTAGCAGACTCGGTGGGCTGCGGAAGCCGATCCTCACGAGCCCCCAGGCCCAGGGGCCTCGGGAGGCTCCGGAGGCGCTGGTGGCTCCTCGCGGACCATCTCCATCTCCGCCAGGGCTGCGGAACGCCTGGCCTCTTGAGCCTCCATGATGCCCCTCATGAGGCGCCGGTACATGGCAGCCGCGCCCGACAAGCCGTAAGGCATGCGAACGTAGCTGTGGGGTGGACCTACGCAGTGCCCCACTCGCGAGGGCCAGAGGCGCTCCAGAGAGGCGACTCGATTGAGCCCTGGTATGTCGACGCAGACGCGCAGCCCACCATCCTCGCCTGGATGGGGGGCCACAGCTGGTAGGCGGCGGCCGCCTCTCGTGACTCTTGACTCCTGTAGCTCCTGAATGGCCTTGCTGACGAACTCCTGAGGGTCTGGCCCTCCTTACCTTACTCCTTCCTGAGGGAAACGTGCTTCGAAACACGCCTCCATGTGGTGCCCAAGCGCCTCCCTCGTGTCCCTGGCCAGGTCGGTGGCCCTCCAGGGGAGAGCCCCCGAGCCCCGCCTGAGGAGGGCGCCGGGCGCGCTTTCCTATGCGATGGAAGGAGGTTCCCCCTGGGCAGGCGCGGGCCCTGAGGGGCTTGCCTCCTGAGGAGCCGGGCCGGACGATGTCTTCTTCTTCTTGAGGGTGGCCCCGGGAAGCCTCCTTCTTCCGCGATCCGGGTCTTCCAGTGATGCGACCTGAAAGGCTCGTTCCAGGGAACACACCGCGTCCTTCTTTTCACAGGGCACCGTGATGACTCCGCCACTTCCTGGCATCTTGAGGACGTTGTAGCCATGGTGAGTCACGACCATGAACTTGGCCAGCGCTGGGTACCCAAGGATGGCGTTGTATGGCAGGAGAATGTGAGCGACGTCGAAGTCGATGAGCTCGGTGCGGTAGTTGTTGCGCGCTCCGAAGGTGACAGGGAGGCGGACCTGCCCAATTGGGACCGTGGAACCGTCGGTGACTCCGGAGAAAGGCTTGGTTGGCTGAAGCTGGTTGTAGGGCACTTGGAGATTGTTGAATGTTTCCACGGACAGGACGTTGAGCCCTGCCCCGCCATCGATGAGGGTCCTGGTGACCAGCACGTTGCTGATGATTGGGGAACAAAGCATCGGGAGGACTACGGCCGTGGCCGCACACTTAAGCTGATCCGCTGAGCTGAACATGATGGCGCACGCTGACCACCTGAGAGGGCGCGTGGCTTCGGGTTTCGGGAGGACTGCATTCACTTCGCGGGCGAACTGCTTGAAGATGCGCTGAGAGGCTGGGGCTTGAGCCCCGCCCAGGATGCAGGCGATCGCGCGCGGCTCCTGGAAGCCCCCAACCCCCTCGTCCTGATGGCGGTCCTCATTTCTCCTTGGCTGCGGCGACAGCGGAGGGAGGCCTGCGTTGCCTTGCGGGCGATCCTCGCGAGACTGATCCCTCCAGTCTTCCTCGCGAGGCAGGTCTTGCCAGCGATCCTCGCGAGGTCGATCGCCCCACCCTTGGTGCGGGCAGCGGTCTTCCCAGCGTCCTACGTTTCTTCCTCCTCCTCGACCATAGCCCCGGTCACCGCGGTCGGGACGACGGCCGATCCTTCCTTCTCGCAAGGCTCGGAGCTCTTGACATTCGTTGGTGTTGTGGGTGTGGAGGTCGTGGTACACACAGTACCGAATGCCCTTGGAAGATTCGGGCTGGTCTCTACCCCGCTTCGTGTCTGGTTCTGCCGCGAGCACGGCAGCCCCCTTGCGCTTCACATCCTTGGCCTTGGGCTTCTTCTCTTCTGGGTCTACGGCAGGCAGCTCGAGGAGGGAGAGACGCCCTTCCTCAGCCCTGGCGCACTTGGTCGCCAAGTTGAACAACTCTAAGGAAGTGCACAGGTCTTCATGCATTGCCAGCTCCTCCTTCATCCTGACGTCGCGCACGCCGTCGGAGAAGGCTGAGATGATGACCTCCCCGGTCACCTTGGGAATCTTGAGGCGTGCGTTGTTGAAGCGCTGGATGTACTTTTGCAGGGTCTCTCCGGGTTGTTGCTTGATGCGGTGCATGTCGCTCACGGCGGGTGGCCGGTCGTGAGTACCTTGAAAGTTGGCGATGAAGCGGGTGCGCATCTCGTCCCAGAAGGAGATCGTGCCTGGAGCTAGGTTCAGGAACCAGGTGCGGGACCTGTCCTTGAGCGCCATGGGAAACTAGTTCGCCATGACCTTCTCGTCTCCGTTGGCAGCTTCCATGCCCAGCTCATAGAGCTGGAGGAACTCCGCAGGGTCGGTCGTGCCGTCGTAACGAGGAGGCAGGTCTGGCTTGAACTTGCCGGGCCACGCGACGCTGCGCAGCTCGGTGGTGAAGGCACGACAGCTTGCTGTGGCCACAGGAGGCCTTGGGTGACGGAGAGCTTGGTCTTGCAGGTCCCCACGCGCTGCAGCTGGGAGCAGCACGGGGTCTTGACGTGCGGGAGCAGGAGCATGGTCGCGACGTGCTGGAGCAGGGAGCGCCCGGGCAGCTTCTTGCGGGCGAGGGACTTCTTGGCAGCTCTGCTCTTGCCGCGCTGGCACCTGACGGAGCGGGTTCCGCCCAGGGGCCACGCGCCTTGGGGCCTGGGCGCCTTCTTGAGGAGGAGGCGGCTGGGGCGCCCCCGGAGCTTCGTCGCCCGTGCAGGGCGGGATGCGGTGCAGCGGAACGGACGACGCAGGAGAGCCCCCTGCGGCGCGGACGAGCTAGACGACGCGGTCGAGCCACTCTTTGTAGACGTCGTCGACAGAACGGTAGCGTAGGAGCTCGTTTGCCGCGATGAGCGCAACTCGAGCCTCCATGGGTGCGCGGAGCGCGCGGGACGAAGAACCAGCTGGGGTGAGCGAGGGAGTAGCGGTGCGACTGTCTTGCCGCACGGACGGGTGCTGAGATGACGCTTGCTGCTTGTTTCTCGCCGGGCCGGTGGCGGCGTTGACGGCAGGTGACGGGGAACGGCGAGGACGCCCGCCGACGGGAGCCGTCTGGGCGACGCGGGAGGCAAGAAAGGCTCGGCGCTCGGTGCGGGCCCGACGAGCGTCAGACATGGACGCGATGGTCGGAGGAGTACGGGGCGGTGGAAGACGAATTCCGGCGCACCCCTACCTGGTGCGCCAAATGTCGGATTTCGGGTTCTGGCGGACCCTTGAGGTTCGAACACTGGGGTGCGTGCGGAGATTTCGCCTTCTACCTACCTGCACCCCACCGCCTCGCCAAGATCTAAGCTATGGAAGAAACAACACAAGAGACACAGGGTTTATACTGGTTCGGGCCACCGTTGTGGTGTAATACCCTACTCCAGTGTGGTTTGGTGGATTGCCTCTTGCGCTGATGATGATGAGCAATACAAGGAAGAACAGCCTCGCGAGGATCTATTCTTGGCTGGGGCGATGAACTGCTAGGAGGAGTTCAGTCATCCTTCTCTCTCTCTGTGTGATGCTACTCAATCCGATCCCAGCTTGTTTCTGGATTGGCCGATCTGATCTCTCTCTCTTCTTGATGATCTCTTCTTCTCCCCTTGGTCTCTCTCTCTTCCTGATGATCTCTTCTTCTCCCCTTGGTCTCTCTCTCTTATCTCATCTGGGGGTGGCTAGTCCTATTTATAGGCAAAGGCCCTGGGCCTCTTCTCAAATATTGAGCGGGAAGGGCGCCAACAATTGGCCATTTTGAAGAGGAACATCGGGTACACTTATCCTGACTAAAGCTGGTCCTCGCCTACCAAAGACTCTTGTGGTGACGCTGGCTTGGGCTCCACAATGCATTCCTCCCTGCCGTTGGGCTGGTCTTGGTCTCGTTGCATCGAAACGGGTGCCTTTGCTTAATGCTCTCGCCTGTGCTTGCTCCCTTTGCACCAAAAAGGAAAGGAGGACACTGCGCGGGCTGGCGCCCGCCTGGCACCCTTGGTCGTCATGGCTTGCGTCACGGGCACCTTGTGAGGTACCCCGCCTTGATTTCTCCGCCTCCTCGCGAGCCAGCCTGATGAGGCCGTGCCTGAGGAAGCTCCGTGTCGTCCGTCCCGCGAGGCTTGGCCCCTCGCGAGGGTCTTGAGTCTGTGTTGATGAAGATGGGCCGCGCTGGGCCCTCTTTGAGCCACGCCGCAGGCCGCAGGCAGGCAAGTCTGGGGACCCCCGTTCCCAGAACGCCGACACCGGCTTCCTCGTAGATCTCTGCAGAGCTCGTCCTCCTGGATAGTTAGAGAGAAAACTGTAACATTAGTTCTTCTAGAGAAACACTAACATTATGAATCAGCATAGACATTTTTTTAACCCTCACAAAAAAACATAGGCATCTTTTTTTCACCCTCAAAAGAAGCATAGGTAATTGTTTTTTAGGGTTATAAAAGCATAGGGTTTTTTTCTATGTTTGTTGGGCCGTAATCCAAGGGTCAGTGAGCTTTTCAAGTGAGGCCAGCCCGTGTATTCCTCACCCCTCCTATGCGTCTCCCTCCAGTATTCTAAAAAAAAAAGCGTCTCCCTCCAGTCGAGCCCCACATCCACATCCAGATGAGCCACGAGGCCGGCGGCGACGAGATAGCCCTCCGCTGCCGCCACCCGCCGACGGCCGCGCCGCTGGACGACGAGGACCTCCTCGGGGAGATCCTCCTCCGCGTCCCCCCGCTTCCCTCCTCGCTCCTCCGCGCCTCCCTCGTCTCCAAGCTACGCGGAGGCGTCGCCACCGCCCCCTCCTTCAGCCGCCGCTTCGTCGCCCACCACCGGAGGCCCCCCGTCCTCAGTTTCTTCTAGAAGGGCGACGGGGAGCTCGTCTTCACACCCATCCTCGACCCCGCTGCTTCTGTGACGTCGCCTCCAATATTGCAAAGGTAATGCGTGTCATTTCCCCTCTTCTCTCTTTGTTCCCCACTCTGATTGCAATGGAGATTAATTAATTACATTTTGTAATCTCACCTTACTCTTTGATTGTTCAACTGTCTCTGGTACAAATCTGCAGGCTCTCCGCTCCAAATTTGTTTTGAGCATTTTCTTCAATGTGCCAAAATCAATTGCTTGGTGAAGTTCCAGTTTATGTTTACTATCCAATAGTAATTTCTAAGAGGATACATCTCAAGCAGGTACACATTTCTCTTCCACCAGTTTCTTCAGGCCCGTCTGCATGTGTCAAGCACATTAACTTCTTTTCATGCTCTAGCTCTGAATAACACCGTGTAGTGTTTGAACAAATTTTAAACCAATGTTAGTATACCAAACAAAAGCATCAGCTTTGTCTTCACAGAGTAAGTTCATATCTGTCTGATTGATACAACAATCCAGAGCGACAGTATAATATAAAATTCTAGCCCGTGCTTTGTGTGGGATCTTAAGGTGCAGTGTTAATTTGTTTTTGGCCCCTCCACTTTTTTCCGGGCTTGGGACCGGCATTGGCAGTGTTAGCCCCCCCTACCCCTATTAATATTGATCCAACTTAAGCACATGTGATTAGATTTAGTTTTAATATTTGTTTGATAATAATTAATATGTGAAATAACTATCAGTAGTCTAGGTTAGCTTTAGGGTCGTTTTAGAATCACATAAAAATTAGAATTTGATCTGATCCTGTTCTCCTTTTGTTACTTTGTGATTTGTTTTGTTACTTTGTGGTACTCTTTGCATGAATATTCATTCTTTCTGGTTGTTTTTAAATGTCGAATAGATGTATTTCAGTTTGAGCAGGGTTAGCAGTCTATGTACATCACATATATATAAGCATTGGGAGTTGGATATAATCACAAATTAAATTGAAAGTAAAGTGTTGGTTGTAGCAAAACCATCTATGAGTTTGGTTGACACATGATTAATAAAACTATGAATGATTTTTTTCTTGAGGACATTGTACATGAGAATGAAATCATGAATTGTTTGTATATACACAAATGAGTCTTGTCTCCTTGAAGACGATGAAGTTCTGAATTCTAATTGCGAAGTTGTCATCTGGCTGCAATGTTTCTGTAGAATCCAAGTAGTATGTTTAAGGTTAGAAAATGAAGAATGTAATTTGAAATATAAACACTTTAGTTTTTTAAATGATGATCCTTTCAAGTAGTAATTGAAATTTTGAAGAAGAAATTGAAAGGTTGTATTACCTATTTGGTTAGGACCTCCTTGTAGACAATATTTTTCGTATATGTCCCGCTTGTACTGGTCTTTTTCTTTCTCTTTTTCTTCTCTCCCTTTGTGTATGTGTTGTCTATGCTGGTCTTTTTGTTCTTCTGCTTGCTCTCATCATGTGTACCTGTTAGTACTTTTATGTTTGATGTCGCGGTTGCTCTAGATAGTGCGACATATAGTTGACCATGTGAGAGAACCGGTTCAGGCAGGTAGATGCCGACATTTGGTATTGTCTGGCCTTGTGATTTATTTACTGTCATTGCAAAACTGAGTCTGACTGGAAACTGTTTCCTCTTGAAACTGAACGGAAACATGTCATTGTCAGAGGGGCATAATGGTATCCTGGGCAGGAAAACTCGCATTCCAGAGTGTTGTCCCACCACAATCTCTGCGTCAATTGTATTTTTTTGAAATCCACGTACGACCAACCTCGTGCCGTTGCATAGTCCATTAGCAGGGTCGATGTTTCTGAGTAGTATGATTGGGCAATTAATTTTGAGCTTCAACATATGTGGAGGCAGTCCATTTGGGGTGAGAGTGTTTAGGAATTCTGGTGGATAGTAGTTATGTGGGTCGTCTTCTACCGAATCGAAGCTGTGGTACACCATCTCCTCCCCCTGGAAACGATCAATCATTTTTAGGTTGATTTTGTCTACGGAGTCGTTCCTTGTTGATAGAATTGCTCTTGACGTGATGTACTTTGGATCTTTTAGGGAAGCATTGTACGTTTTGTAGACATTGTCGATGAGTCTATCAAGGCTATTGTCATCCGTCTTATTTGGCACACATATACTTGTAGGTAGTTGTATTTCACCATCATCATTTGTCTCCTCGGTTTCGTTTCCAACGCGTAGTAGGTATTCTGCGAACCACGGGTCGTTCTGAGCCCTCATGTTGCGCACGAGCTTCAGTTGACGCATTGAATTCCAGAGGACAGACTTGCGTAGTGATGAATCTACTATCTAGGCTCTTGTTCCCTTTCGGACAACAGGTAGCACTTGCCTAAAATCCCCTCCAAATACGACTGTTTTTCCTCCGAATGGAAGTCCTGGCCTGTCCATTATCTCCCGCATGCTTCTGTCTAGCGCCTCCACTGTCTGCCTCTTGGTCATAGATGCTTCATCCCAGATTATTAGTGATGCTGCTTTCAGTAGTTTGGCTGTCCCACTCTGTTTTGTGAATCCACAAACAGCCCCCTCATCTATTTTTAGTGGAATCTTGAACCTCGAGTGCGCGGTCCTCCCTCCGGGCATTATAGAAGCAGTAACACCGGAAGTGGCTGTCGCTACAGCAATCTTGCCTTGTCCGCGTATTGTGGCTAAGAGAGCCCTGTAAAGAAAAGTTTTTCCCGTGCCTCCAGGTCCATCGACAAAGAATGTACCTCCTCTATGGTCGTCAATTGTTGCTAGGATTTCGTCGTAGGCCTCCTTCTGTTCCTTGTTTAGGTTCTTATGCAAAGATGTGTCCTCGGGTTCCACCTCGATGGATGTTTCCTCAATGATCTCCCTCGGTATGTCGTCTGTCATCTCATGCTGTTCGTCGATCTTTGGAAGAGGAAACGATTCTATGTCTTTTCCCATTGAGTGCAACATGTCTCTTATATTTTTCAGACCCATCTGTTCGACTGTGTGTTTGCATTTGCAATTTCTGTTGTAGTCCTCTGACATTGCATCAAGGTGTTTGTTCCAGAGGCTGCGTACGTCGCTGGGCTTGCAAAAAACCAAGATTGTCGCAAATAGTCTTCGTAGCGATGATGGCATCCGAAACAACTCCGCTTCTGTCATGCAGTCATCCAATGTGCTATCTGCCTCAATGAGACCTCTTTTTTCTGCAGCTTCTCGAAAGGTTGGCATTACTTGTCCATCGACTGTTCGTAGGTCTTCGTAGCTGGTGGCGCCTGTCACGTGGTTTAGGAGGACTCGAAGATAGTATCGTTCTCCTTCAGCCGGGTGTGCTGAGACGATCCTGCCAACCTGGAACACAGCGGCTCGCTTCCTCTGTTGCCAAAATTTCCCCTGACTCTGCCAAGTATAATGTTCCGGAAACTCTGTATAGTATGCCTCGTGCTTTTGCATACCATCTGTTTGCTTCAAAGTACGCAGTCAACATTGATCTTTCCGTGTCTTCACGGTCGATAACATTCTGTAACTTTTCCATGCCATGATATGAAACCATGTGCATATTTGGGAGATGTAGCTGCAGTTGCAAGACTGGTGGGTGCATTTTACTTAGTTCGAAGCCATATATTCTCCACAGTGCTTCAGGAGGTGTCACCCACCGGGCGTCTCTGTACTGCTTAATCTCGTCGATTTCTTCTTCGTCTACTTTGTCTGTTACGGATACGGATGCTCGGTCATGACCCTTGTAGATGTACTTGAAGAGGTATTTCACGGCTTTAATGCTTGAGCATATCTCAACATTTATGTGGCAGTTGAACATCCTTAACAGATAGGGATTGTAAGGAACTACCCACCTGTTATCTAGTTTGCAATTTCGGACCGTTTCAGTCCGGCCGTCGTTGCGTCTCCTGTATATTGGGTAGGAGTCCTTGCCTTGAATCGTAGTTTCGTTAAATGGTCTTGGATAATTGTTCTTGCATGATGGACGATTCTTTGTGCATGGACAAAATTTGTTCAATGCACCGCAAGGACCATGCATCATATGTTTGATTACCATCTTGTATAGTTCTGGGTACTTGTGCTTGTTAGGGAGCTCTGCGGATATGATTCTGTCATACTGCTCTGGACATGTGTACTTGTATTTTCGAGTCATGATGAGCAAAAAGTGAGCATGGGGTAATCCCCTCTTTTGGAATTCTACGACATATGTATATGCCTAAACCTTTCCAAGAATGCCCTTCTCAAATAGTTCCTTCTTCATTTCTTGTAGCTTCGCCCTGAAAACACGAACTACAATGTCTGGGCGATCTTGTGCTGTTTGTCCGTTCTCTAGTTCACGTGTTATCTCCTCCCAGTTGGGGTTGCAGGTCATTGTTAGGAATGCATCTGGCTTACCATATTTTCTAACTAAAGCCATACCGTCGAGATATCGACGAAGTTTATCTCGTGGTCCTCCAATAAATGACGAGGCAAGTACTCTCCGTTTTCCAACCGCATCTCCATTCTGTTCTCCAGCTTGAATGCTGTCTAGAAGGCCTTGGTATAGGTCAGCCCTTATTTTCTTTTGATTATGCCAGATGTAATCCAGTCTGGAGCTTTCAATCTTGATGTATGTATCTACAGCAAACTGCTGGAAAAGGCGTCCGCCATGCAAAATTGGGTTGAATATGCCTGGTCGTGTATGGAATTTATAGCAGTAGTATTCTTTCATTGTTACCCATAGGCCATTGGCCGAATCTGTGCAAATATTGCAACATAAAAAGTTAGTTGCATAGGTGGTAGTATATGAAAATTGAATTTTTATCTAATAGTATTTGAATTTTTTTACCTGGGTCATCGTCATTACTGATATTTTCAGCACCAATATCTTCCTCTCGTGTTTCCCTCTTCGGGATTTTCCTATGCCAACCCAGTTCAGCTCTTGGAAAGAATAGAGGATACGATAACGGATCATAGCACCCGTAATATGATAGAATGTGCTCTTTTTCGTTGTTGTTCCCATGTAATATTACATTTCTGTCATAAGTATCTCTTCTTTCATTTCCTTCAATCCACACTGCAGCTACCTCCGAATTGATTGGCTCGTTGTATGTTCTTTGGTCCAATCTCTGGTCAAGGTTCAAGGTCAGTCTGTAGTCCTCAAGGTTTTGGGCTTGTCCCAAACTCCTAAACTGTTGAGAGTACGGGTTACCGCGTAGGATATCTGTTATTATTGCAATCACATGCTTGTCTTGCTCGTACATTTCCTCACGGCAACGACGGTATCGATGCTCTAAGCTTGGATCATCGTCGTAGAAATATAGTTCCAGATGCTTTGGATCTGAGTGACTATTACCAAATGAGTGTATGTTGTGATATATTTGACCATGTGCTCGAAAGGTGTAAATACCGGCCGTTCGCATGTCTGTTGTGTCTCTGTGGAGCTGGTAGTATAGTGTAGTAAACGAGAAATGCCCATTGAAAAATCTTATATTTTGCCGAAAATGTCTTGCATCAGAGTCGTTGCTTGTCCAAAGCCTCATTAGTTCCGGTGGTGTATTTGGATTGGCTAGTCTTATCTGTCCTTTTTTGCAGCATAATCCCTGACTTTCATACTTGAATTTGGTTGCATGGCAGAAACAACAATCTTCTTCTTTTTCGAGCACGTTTGTGCTTGTTGGTATGTTGCCGTAGACAAGATCATATGGATCAGGGTTGAGGTCTTCCTCGCCTTCTATGACTTCAATTTCCACTTCTCTGCCCCACTCTGATTTAATATACAGCATATTAAATTTAGTAAGTAGTATTGTAATGTTGCAAATTTATTTTAATTGTATTAAGCATACCTTCACCGGTGAACATGTATTCATCTTCGTCTGTGTCTTCAAATATTACTCCATCATTACCTGTGTTGTAAAATTTTATATATATATATATATATATATATATATATATATATATATATATATATATATATATATATTTGTTTGAATTGCCAAAGAACATATATGAAATTGATAACCTTACCTTGATCCTCGTTGCACATTGATTTTGCTGCCGCATCTATTTGTTTAATGGTTTCTTCTTGCTCATATATGATTCCATCATTGCATAGTGATTGTATTCGTGCATGCACTTCTTTGATTGTTGGAAGCATTGTGCAGGGGATGTCCTTCCACATAGTTACTTTACTGTGATCATCATTGTATAATGATCGTGTCGGTGTATCTGTTTCTCTGATGCTTGGAAACATTGAGGAGGGGATGTCTGTCCAAAATAGATGGTTAGTTGTACAGACAGATTTATATTTACTTGGAATGCAAGTATAAAATCGAGATTATTACCGTAAGTCATGACTTGTGGCTGCTCTAGAGGCTGAGTGTTTTCGTTGCAGGTTTCCGTCATGGATTCATCTTCTTTTGATGATACGGAAATAGCTTGCTTACGTCTTCTTGTGAATTCTTCGTTACGACGGTGTAGCAACGCTTGCCTTTCTCCCGCTGCCACATGATCCCTGTGTTTTACAGTAAATGTAGAAGTGCTCTCCTCCTGTTCAGTTGCGAGATATTCAGGGTTCTCCATTGCTATTGAATCTTTGGATGGTGTGTTGCGTTCCAATTGAGGGTGAGCTTCAATTTGTTCCATTCTTGCTTTCTTCTTTTCTGTTTGCATATTTGCATATCTTTTTTTTTCTTGTGCACATTTTGCCGCCTTCTGTTCTGGTGTCTTTCCTGATACTTTGTTTCGTTGATAGGCTTCACGGCGTTTTTTGAGTTTCTCATGCCTTTCTTCATCGGTCATGCGTTCATACCGCTCTCTGTCCCTCTTTCTTCTTTTTTCCTTAGCATCCATTATTTGTGATTATGGTCCAAATGTTTTCCTGCAGGATGGAAAGAATTTTTTTTAATGCAATACAAGATAATTTGTTGCTAGACTGGCCTGGAATGTGAAGTCAATATGTATCGGATGAGCATCCTGGCATGTGAGATGCATGAAACATGGTATTTTTTTACTGGACATCAAACATAGGTAATATTGCTTTTGTTATGAAAAAGAAAATTTATGTATGTAAAAATCAGTTCTCTTAATCCTACATCTCATGGTTGATTTTTGCATTTTTTTAGGACTGATGAGTATCAAATACCATGTGTGAGATTCAAGAATTCATTGGGAAGAACGAAAACTGGAGACAAGGAACATACTTGACGGCTCCTTTGTTTTGGTTGGCGCTGTAGCTTGGAGATTGCTTGGCGTGTACTAAGCTGGTGGCACTTTTTTCTCTGGGCGTTCAATCTCTGAGAGCTGGGTATTTATATTAGTATAGAACCTTTGCCAGTCCGAGTTGGTGTATGGTTCCCGATTGGTTCCATGTCCGAGTCCAAGTTGGTGTATGTTTTCCATGTCCGAGTCCAAGTTGGTGTATGCTTCTGATTGTATTTTTTTCTTCCACGTTGTCAGGACCCCGACTCGATGTCACATCGATCTAGCCGGTAACACCTCATATCACTTTGCGGCCTCACGCACGGTATCCCCACGGGTGTCGCCTTATCTTTGTCCGGGACCGTTTGCGCCTTTTGGCTCACGTATATGACAGTGTCGCTAGCATCCATATGATAAAGAGCCCGGGCTGACATGACTAGTCGTAAACCCAAAGTGGCACAGACTTACAGGGACAGGCATCCATGACCCAGCTTCGAACGTGTCGGTCATCAGCAAGTGGGTCCGGGCTGTAGCACTGGGCTAGCAGGACTCCGGTAAACCGGGCTGTAGCGGGCTAACAGGACTCCGGTACTCAAAGCGTGACATTTCCCCGAAGGGACAGACACAGGAACGAAGAAGGACACATGCCGGCCAGCCTAAGTGTTCCAGAGCAGTAGCAAGCTACCATGGCTCAGCGGTAACACTAGGAGACATTTCCCGGTAAGAGAGGCTACTAAAGATAAACAACTAGATAGTCAGATCCCACACATACCAAGCATTTCAATAACATACACACAATATGCTCGATATGTGCAATACAACATGGCATCACAAAATGACTCTACGACTCAAGTAGTTTATTCAATAGGCTCCGAGGAGCGAGATATTACAATCATGGGTCTCATGACCCAACAATCAGAGCATACAAGTCAAAGCACAAGCGGAAGCTATCATGTCTGGGTACAGACATCTATAAATGAAAAAGGCTGAGAAGCCTGACTATCTACCAGATCCTGCCGAGGGCACAAGATCGTAGCTGAGGTAACAAGCTAAACGTCGAAGTCCAAGCGGAACTACTAGTGAGACTGAAGTCTCTCTGCAAAAACATAAAATAGGCAAACGTGAGTACAAATGTACCCAGCAAGACTTACATCAGATCTATCTACACATGCATCATTATCAACAAAGGGGATGGTGGAGTTTGACTGCAGCAAGCCAGCTTTGACTCGGTGGCTATCCTGAACTACGAATGCAAGTAACTCTTTTGAGGTGGCGCACACGAGTCCACATATTCACCAACCAATACACCACTATGGATCCGCTCCCGTCTCCCTACGAGAACGCCATCCATAGCACTCACGCTTATCTTGCGTATTTTAGAGTATCCACTTTCACTTGTCTATGAACTGATATAAGGGGTCCACGTTTCCATATCCGAGGAATCCGGCTATTCGAATAGATGATGTTAACCCTGCAGGGGTGTACTTCTTCATACATGTTTCCACCACTTAGCGTCTGCACACGACATGTGCTCGGCAGACTTCAAGCGAAAGCCGACGTGGGTGTAGACCACGACCTACCTAAACACTCAAGTCTCTAGTCCAGGTTTATCGCCTATTCGGGTTCCATCCATGAGGAGATCCGGCCGGAGTTTCGCTCACAGCCCCAAACGATGTGAACAGGGTTCCCGAGATACCAAACGGGCATCCGGTACACCGTGCCACGTACCTACCGCATCACAGCCCACCCCTACGGTCAGCGCTGTCCACGGCCTCCAGTAAGCTACAAACACCAGAAACTACTTGCAACTCCTGGACAGAGGACTAGGGTGAATAAGAAGTCGAGCGGGGTCATATTTCAGGGCCCAATGTATGGTAGTAGCTGAATCATGGATCACAAACACAGAACTCAGTTCCTGAGGACGGCTTCAATGAGACAACCCACCATGTACTCCTACATGGCCTCTATACCAACACTGTCAGGACCCCGACTCGATGTCACATCGATCTAGCCGGTAACACCTCATATCACTTTGCGGCCTCACGCACGGTATCCCCACGGGTGTCGCCTTACCTTTGCCCGGGACCGTTTGCGCCTTTTGGCTCACGTATATGATAGTGTCGCTAGCATCCATATGATAAGGAGCCCGGGCTGACATGACTAGTCGTAAACCCAAAGTGGCACAGACTTACAGGGACAGGCATCCATGACCCAGCTTCGAACGTGTCGGTCATCAGCAAGTGGGTCCGGGCTGTAGCACTGGGCTAGCAGGACTCCGGTAAACCGGGCTGTAGCGGGCTAACAGGACTCCTGTACTCAAAGCGTGACATTTCCCCGAAGGGACAGACACAGGAACGAAGAAGGACACATGCCGGCCAGCCTAAGTGTTCCAGAGCAGTAGCAAGCTACCATGGCTCAGCGGTAACACTAGGAGACATTTCCCGGTAAGAGAGGCTACTAAAGATAAACAACTAGATAGTCAGATCCCACACATACCAAGCATTTCAGTCATACACACAATATGCTCGATATGTGCAAATACAACGAAACATCACAACATGACTCTACGACACAAGTACTTTATTTAAGGCTCAGGGAGCCATACATAACATACACAAAGGTACGGGTCTCACGACCCAACATACAAATCATACAGTCATACAAACCAGCAGCGGAGGTAACTTGTCTGAGTACAGACAACTAGTAAAATAAAGGAGGCTTGGAAAGCCTAGCTATACTACGTGGTCCTTCACAAGCTCAGGGTCACCACCTGGGTCTTTAGCCTACTCGTTGATGTCAACGTCTACATAGAACCCATCAGAAGGGGTTGCAGCGTCTTCTGTAAAAATGTAGATTATAGCAACATGAGTACAAAGTTACTCAGCAAGACTTACATCAGATCCTACATACATGCTTAGTATCAAGAAGGGTTGGTGGAGTTATTGCAGCAAGCCAGCTTTGACTCTTGGCTAGACTATCCTACGATACTCCAACTTGAAATGGTTTTGCGCACACGAGTCCACTACTCACCACTTCAATACACCACCGAGGATCCACCTCCGTCTTCCTACGGAAGAGCCATCCTCGGCACTCACTCTTATCTTGAGGCTTTTAGTAGTTTCCATTTACTTGTCTATGAACTGTATAGGCAACCAAGTAGTCCTTTACCGCGGACGCGGCTATTCGAATAGATCATGTTAACCCTGCAGGGGTGTACTCCTTCATACACGCTCTCACCGCTTACCGTCGTTTACACGACATGTACTCGGCAACCTTCAAGCGGAAGCCCAACGTGGGTGTCGGCCACGACCTACCTAATCACCTAAGCCTCCAGTCCAGGTTTATCGCCTATCCAGGTTCCATCCGCAGGGAGTCCGGCCGAGGTTTCCCATACGGCCCCGAACGATGTGAACAGGGTTCCCGAAATACCTAACGGGTATTCGGTACACCGTGCCACGTACCTACCGCATCACAGCCCACCCCTACGGCCAGCGCTGTCCACGGCCTCCAGTAGGCTACAAACACCAGAAACTACTTGCAACTCCTGGACGGAGAACTAGGGTGAATAAGAAGCCAAGAGGGTCCATTGGTTTCGGGCCCAATGCATGGTAGTAGCTGGTTCTTAAATCACACATACAGATCTCAGTGCTTAAGGTCGGCTTCAATGAAACAACCCACCATGTACTCCTACATGGCCTCTCATCGATACCTTTACCAAATTGTGTTCACCACACCACTCTCATTACCGACATAATCATTTCACTCTAGCCCATCACCCAGATGAACCAGACCTGACACGACTCTAAGCATAGCAGGCATAGCAAGGTAGGAACAACACATACATAGGGCTCAATCAACTCCTACACATGCTAGTGGGTTTCATCTAGTTACTGTGGCAATGACAGGTCATGCAGAGGAAATGGGTTCAACTACCGTAGCACACAGCAGTTTGAATCGCGTTGTCTTAATGCAGTAAAAGAGAGCAGGAGCGAGAACATGGGATTGTATCGATATGATCAAATGGTTGGTTGCTTGCCTGATGGTTCGATGCACTGATACGGTTCTTCGTTAGGGTAATCACGGTACTCCTCGGAGGCAGAACCTGTCGCAAAGGACACCGACACACAACCATCACCAAACAATGTGCAACAATATGATGCATGCATGAAACATGGCAATATGAGTGTGTTGGGCTAATGCAACTAAAACCAGAAGGGTTTGAACAAATTTGAATCAAAGATTCAAATTTCAAACTCAAACATGGCCTTTTAAAGTGCTTTTCCTTGTTCTGCTTAAAACATCAATTTAACTTGTTTGAGCATGCATGAAAATAGTACAGATGGATAGATTGGATTTTTCTGATCATTTTTCATATATAATTTGTCCAATTTGGAGTTACAGAATAAAAGTTATGAATTTTTGAAGTTTAAATAATATTCTGGAATTTCCTGATTTAAATTAAATCCAGAAATATAATTATTGCGCCAGCATGACGTCAGCATGACGTCAGTGGTCAACTGCGGCTGGCTGGAGTCAAACCTGACGTGTGGGGCCCACACGTCAGTGACAGGGGGGTTAAACAGGGTTAAATTAATCCTAATTACTAATTAGTGGCGCTGGGGCCCACTAGTCAGTGTCAGGGGGTTAACTAACAGTGGTTAGCGCTAATGATGTCCACCTGGCCGACGGGGCCCACGCGTCAGTGACCCTGGGGGGTCAAACCCCAGGTCGGACAAGTCAAACCCCACCGGCGACATGACGCCGGCGAGGTCCGAGACGGCGGCGTGATGCGGGATCGCGCTACAGGGCACGGACGAGGCTGTGCTTGGGCTCATTGGAGAGCCCTTGCTCCCGCGCGTCGAACGGTGGTGGTGGCCATGCCTGAGGTGGCCGGAGTCGACGGCGGCGAGCTCGGCTGCGGCCGCCGGAGTTCGGTCGTGCACGGAAACGGGGTTGGAGCTCGAAGGCGAGCGAAGCGAGGCGCTAGGGATGCTCTATGGAGCCTTACGAACTCGTTAGACTCGCCGGGGTGACCAAATGGTCACCGGAGCTGCGTCGACGGCGAGCTCGGCGGCGGCGGAGGTTCGGCCGTGGTGGGGAGGAGGCTACGGTGAGGGAACGAGGGGGAGAAGAGGGGGAAACGGTGGCGTAGCTCACCGCGGTTGCAGTGGGCGTCGAAGCGGGCTCGGGGACGCGCTGGAGACGGCGAATCGACGGCGACGGTGGTCGGAACCCGAGGAGGGGAATGGCGACGTGGCGGCGATGCAGGGCTTCCGGAGACCCGTGGAGCGGTGGGGAGGAAGAGGAGGTCGAGGCGGAGCCGCTGAGCTAGTCGGGGGAGCGAGGGGTGGCCGGAGACGGCTGCTGTGGCGAACGGCGGCGACGGTGGTGTTCGGCCGTGAGAGAGAGAGCGAGGGAGAGGAGGGGAGAGCCGAGGGAGAGTGAGAGAGAGCAGGGGGGAGGCGTGGCGTCGTCCAGGGCATCGAGGCGAGGAGGAGAGGGCAGGCAGGCAGGGAGAGAGGTGGCGTGGCGCGGTGGCGCGCGCGCGCGCCGGCCACACTCCCCTCCCTCTGTCGGGACGAAGACGACAGAGGAGGGAGACGGGCTGGGCCGCCTGCTGGCTGGGCCGGCCAGCTGGATGGGCTGCACAGTGGAGGAGCCCAGGTAAGCTTCTCCCTTTTATTTTTTTCTGTTTTCTAATTTCTGACATTTGTTTTGATTTAAATAATATATTAAATCATTTATTTAACTTATGCCAAATTTTTCAGGGGCTAGATATATTATTCCAGAGCTCCTTTATAATTGGCATAATATTTGGACATATATTAATATATATAGAAATATATTTCCAAAGCAAATATTTATGCATTAAATCCAAATGCCCAAAATAAATGTCCATGAGCCACTAAAAATATTGGTTTGATTTTTATCTCTGTCCAATATTTTCAGAGATCAACATGAGCATTTTCTTGGACCCTTTTGGAGAAATTTTTATTTGGGTCATTTTCAAAATGATTCTGAGGGTTTCACAGATCCCCATTTCAAGTTTCTGATGAAAGAGTAAACATGATGCAACACTCTAATGCATGACTAGCTAGGGTGTGACAACTCACCCCCACTCAAAAGAATCTCGTCCCGAGATTTGGGTTCCTCCGGGAAGAAGGCGGGGTACTCAAGTCGAAGACGATCCTCCCTTTCCCAGGTTGCTTCATCCTCAGAATGGTGCGACCATTGTACTTTGAGGAACTTGATGTTCTGACGTCGGGTGATACGTTCGGCCTGATCGAGGATACGAACGGGGTACTCTCGATATGTAAGATTATCTTGGAGATCAAGCGTTTCGTGGTCCACTTCACGGATAGGATCCGAGAAGCAACACCTGAGTTGAGAAACGTGGAAGACATCGTGGACTCTGGAGAGATGCGGAGGTAGTTCCAACTGGTAGGCAACTTCCCCTCGTTTGGCAAGAATGCGAAAAGGTCCAATGTAACGAGGAGCCAATTTGCCTTTGATACCGAAACGATGGGTTCCCTTCAGAGGGGTGACCCGAAGATAAGCCTTCTCGTCAACCTCGAAAGTCATAGCCTTATGTTTTCGGTCATAGTGACTCTTTTGACGAGATTGGGCTGTTTTCAACTTTTCACGAACGATACGAACTTGTTCTTCTGCTTCCTGAATCATATCCGGGCCAAAGAATTGTCTTTCCCCGGTCTCTGACCAGTTAAGGGGTGTTCGACACCGTCGCCCATAGAGAACTTCAAAAGGGGCTTTACCCAAGCTAGATTGATAGCTGTTGTTGTAAGCGAATTCGGCAAATGGAAGGCACTTCTCCCAGTCCATTCCGAATGAGATAACAGAGGCTCGAAGCATGTCTTCTAGAATTTGGTTGATGCGTTCCACTTGACCACTCGACTGAGGGTGGAAGGCGGTGCTAAAGGAGAGACGGGTTCCCATAGCATTTTGGAAACTTTCCCAAAATTGAGAGGTGAAAAGACTTCCTCGATCCGAGTTAATTTCCAAAGGAACACCATGGAGAGACACTATTCGGGAGATGTATAAGTCTGCCAGCTGACTAGCGGTTATACTCTCACGAACAGGTAGGAAATGGGCTACTTTGGAAAGACGATCGACAACGACGAAAATAGCATTATTCCCTCTCTTGGTCCTGGGAAAACCGGTAATGAAATCCATACCAATTTTATCCCATTTCCATTCAGGAATAGCTAAGGGTTGAAGGGTGCCAGCAGGCCATTGGTGCTCTGCTTTAACACGACGACAGACGTCGCAATTTGCAATATACTGAGCAATTTCTCTCTTCATCCTAGTCCACCAGAACCTCTGGCGTAGGTCCTGATACATCTTAGTACTACCGGGATGAATGGTGAGAGGAGATTCATGAGCTTCCTTAAGGATCAAACGCCTCAGGTTTCGCACTTTGGGAACCACTAGCCGATTCCCGAAGTATACGACCCCTTGATCATTAATGGAGAAGCAATTCGCAATTCCTTTCTGAAGGTTTCTCTTCATGAGGGAGATTCCCGGATCTACCTTCTGTGCTTTGATAATCTGATCCGTAAGGGTAGGTTTTGCCACCAAGGTGGAAAGAAAACCTTGAGGAACAATGTGAAGATTAAGTTTCCGAAATTCTTCATGGAGAAGCGGTTGACTTTGTTGTAACATCAGATTGTTACAATAAGATTTACGACTTAGCGCATCAGCCATGACGTTGGCTTTCCCTGGGGTGTAGGTTATTCCTAAATCGAAATCTGTGATCAATTCAACCCAACGTCTTTGCCTGAGATTCAGATCTGGTTGGGTGAAAATGTACTTCAGGCTTTGGTGATCAGTGAATATTTTGCAACGATTACCGAGGAGGTAATGTCGCCAGGTCTTAAGTGCATAGACTACGGCTGCAAGCTCTAGATCATGAGTAGGATAATTCTCCTCATGTGGGTGCAATTGCCGTGAAGCGTAGGCAATTACGTGTCGATCTTGCATGAGAATGCAACCTAGTCCTTGTCGCGAGGCGTCGCAGTAGATAACAAAATCCTTGGAGAAGTCTGGCGGTACCAGTACGGGAGCAGAAGTCAGGCGTCTTTTCAGTTCCTGAAAGCTGTGCTCACATTGTGGAGTCCACTCGAACTTCTTATCTTTCTTGAGGAGTTCGGTTAGAGGTTTAGCAACCTTGGAGAAGTTCTCGACAAAGCGACGACAATAGCTCGCTAAGCCTAGAAAACTCCGAACTTGCTTGACCGATTCGGGTGGAGTCCAGTTAAGGACGGCTTGAACTCGCTCAGGGTTAACAGCAATACCTTTACCAGATATTACATGACCCAGATAGGTCACTTCTGACAACCAGAATTCACATTTAGAAAATTTGGCATAAAGGCGATGCTCTCGAAGTTTCTGCAACACTAGCCTTAGATGTTCGGCATGTTCTTCCTCGTTCTTGGAGTAGATGAGTATATCATCGAGGTAAACCACGACGAATTTATCCAAATACTCCATGAAGATTGAGTTCATTAACCGAGAAAAGGTGGCTGGAGCGTTGGTTAAACCGAAGGACATGACGGTGTACTCGTATTGCCCATAACGAGTAACAAAGGCCGTTTTAGGAATGTCCCCGTTTCTGATTTTGATTTGATGGTAGCCCAACCTCAAATCCATCTTGGAGAAGACTGAGGATCCAGCGAGCTGATCGTACAGGTCGTTGATCCTGGGAAGTGGATATTTGTTCTTGATTGTGACCAAATTGACAGGTCGGTAATCTACAACCATCCGGTCCGTACCATCCTTCTTCTTGACGAATAGGACGGGGCAAGCCCACGGAGAAGAGCTAGGTCGGATGAAACCCTTTTTCAAGGACTCATCGAGTTGTTTCTTAAGCTCGGCTAGTTCTAGGGGTGCCATCTTATAAGGTCTTCTAGCAATCGGAACGGTTCCTGGAATGAGGTCTATTACGAACTCAACATCCCTGTCAGGTGGAACACCTGGCAATTCCTCTGGGAAAACATCCGGAAAGTCACGGACTACCGGAACGTCCTCAAGGTCTGGCAAAGGGCTGGCGTTAAGAGAATATAATTGTCGCTTGGCTAATCGGGTCAAGACATTGACTATCTTGCCCGAAGGGTGAGTGAGTTGAACAGTCCTAGAGAAGCAATCAATTTTGGCTTGATGAGCTGACATCCAGTCCATACCCAGAATGATATTGATATCTGAAAATTTAAGGGCTATCAAAGAGGCAAGGAAAACAAGTCTGTCGACTTGGATTTCATTTCCATGGCTTACTCTAGAAGTTTGCCATTTGGATCCCGGAGTTTGAATTACCATAGAGGTTGGCATATCACCGAATGCGATGTTATGCAAGCGAGCATAGTTTTCAGATATAAAAGAATGAGAGGCTCCTGTATCGAAAAGAACAGATGCCGGGTGGCAATTAACAAGAAGCGTACCGAGAACGACGTTGGGATCCTCTTGAGCTTCTTCGGCAGAGATACAGTTGACATGGCCACGTGTAGCGGTGACCGGCTTGGCGTGGAATACTTTTCCTGTCGGCTTGCCACGGCCAACAGCTTTAGCAGACTGGTTGGGGTTGGTCTGGGGACACTCACGCATATAGTGGCCAGATTCCCCACACTTGAAACAAGTCACGGAACTGGTACGTGGAGGAGCATTGTTAGTTGGACCCCCATAGGGCTTGGCCGGTGCAGACTGCTGAACGGGGCGAGGCGCCTGGAAGGATGGCCTTGGTGTGAACCTGGGTGGCAGGGCGGTGTTGGGTACCCACACGCGGCGCTTCTGAGGACCAGCACCGGATGAGGAACCCATATCACGGCCATGCTTGCGTGTTGCGTCATAGTCAGTCTGACCAGTTTCAGCACTGATGGCTTTGTTGACAAGTTTCTGAAAAGATGTGCACTCATGCAGACGGAGGTCACGGTGAAGCTCAGGACTAAGGCCCTTACGGAACCTTGCTTGCTTCTTGGCGTCAGTAGAAACTTCCTCGGTTGCATATCGTGCGAGATTACCAAACTCCCTGCTGTAAACATCCACAGAAAGTCGGCCTTGGGTGAAACTGCAAAATTCTTCACGTTTGCGGTCCATGAGACCCTCCGGAATATGATGCTCACGGAAAGCCTCGCTGAACTCAGCCCAAGTAGTGACATGGCCCGCTGGGCGCATAGCTCCATAATTTTCCCACCATAGACTGGCGGGGCCTTCAAGATGATATGCAGCAAAGGTGACCTTGTCAGCCTCCGCTACCAGCGCGGAACGCAGTTTATGAGAGATACTGCGAAGCCAGTCATCAGCGTCGAGAGGCTCGACGGAGTGGTGGAACGTGGGTGGATGTAATTTGATAAAATCACTGAGTGACACCACGTTAGTCCTCTGATGGTGTGCCGTGTTCTGTTCAATACGCTCCAACAAACGGTTGGTCTCCCGCTTGTTTCTCTCAGCCTCCATCATAACCTCGGCTAGTGAAGGAGGATGAGGCAGATTTTCATTCCTGCCTTCACTGCCTTCGGCCTGCTCTTGAGAAGCAGGGTTAGCGCGCGTGTTGACCATCCTAGGTAACAAGACAATGATTTAGTCAGAATGATAAAATTCCGACATAGGATACAGAATGTAAGGAATAACTCGAAATGCAAGATGATCATCCGTATGACATGGTAAAAACAGAAACTGCTTCTTTTATTCCATCGTCATACACACCATACAGGGTTTAGTACAAGACCAAACAAAGTACTATTACGGTGAGAAAAGGATTACATCTCATCGGAGGCATTCCAAGCTCCTATACATTATTCTTCTACCCCTCCGGAAAGAGTACAAACTAGGTCATATCCCACGAGTCACGCGGGACGATAGACGACACAGCTAGTGCGAACTAGTGATACTACCACTAACTCAGACCGATCCGTAGTAGTCCTCGTAAAAGTCACCTCCATAGCCTGGAAGCTCAACATGATCATCCGGAAACAGACGATCTCGCGGAGCTTGTGGACCATAGGGGCTAGGATGAGGCCTTGGACCAACAGACGGTGGCCTGCGGGGACCGCGAGGTGGGGTGATGCCTCCTACATCACGCCAAACCATCACGTCTGGCAGAGCAGATCTCACAGGATAGAGATCGCGCATATCTGAGAATCCAGCTTGCACCGCCGGTGCGAACCGAGTCAAAGTGGCCCAGTGGTCAGCACGGGTATTGAAGAGCTCTAACCTCAAGGCCCGATTTTCACGGTCCTTATCCTCGAGCATCTCAGCAGTGGTGCGAGTCCGTGAATCCTCCTGAGTGGGGTCAGCATAAATAGCCTGGAGATACCCTTGTGCTCCCGGAAGTGATCCTGGCATATATCGGAAATCAGAGTCCCGAAATAGACCAGATCTGACTCGCATAATGGTCATCATAGAGTAGGCGGCGTCCTGCACAGCCATCTCAATAGTAACCCCGAGTCCATAGGAGCAGTGAAGAGGCTCGGTGGATCCAGGATAAGATGGAAATATCCTGACAGTGCAGAGATACTGGCTTTGATTAAAGTCTCGGAATTGCTCTTCGACCGTGTACTCAGGATACCAGCGGTATCCAGCCTCAGTCATTACCCTGACCAACTTGGCAGTATGGCCGGGTACATCTAGGCATCGAGTCAGGCGAACCACTTGATTGAGGTCACGAGTGGCCATCTGAAAGCACAATCATAATGCAAGGCATTAGAATTTCTAGCAAAATTTCGGCAGCATAACAGCTGTAAATGCTCAAGAAGGATTTTGAGACATTTGACAAAGGATTACATACACACTCATCATCATCATATCAAGTTCTGAGACCATCCTAGCAACATAATGGGGTAGTGGAACTGAACTAGGCTTGGATCCATCAAACTTATAAGGTACTACTGATTAGTAACACGTGATCCTGATAGAGAGAACAGATCCTAATTCCTTATCCCCCGGTAGAAGAAGGACTGACTCAGATCAGAATGTCATAAGATAAAGGAGTAAAAAGAGCCTTACGTTCCAACCCACAATCAATTCCCCTACATATAACTAAAGAATTTCTAGACTCAACATCGACCAGTTTGGCTTGGAGGACCTACAGGCAGTCCGGCTCTGATGCCAACGCTGTCAGGACCCCGACTCGATGTCACATCGATCTAGCCGGTAACACCTCATATCACTTTGCGGCCTCACGCACGGTATCCCCACGGGTGTCGCCTTACCTTTGCCCGGGACCGTTTGCGCCTTTTGGCTCACGTATATGATAGTGTCGCTAGCATCCATATGATAAAGAGCCCGGGCTGACATGACTAGTCGTAAACCCAAAGTGGCACAGACTTAAAGGGACAGGCATCCATGACCCAGCTTCGAACGTGTCGGTCATCAGCAAGTGGGTCCGGGCTGTAGCACTGGGCTAGCAGGACTCCGGTAAACCGGGCTGTAGCGGGCTAACAGGACTCCGGTACTCAATGCGTGACATTTCCCCGAAGGGACAGACACAGGAACGAAGAAGGACACATGCCGGCCAGCCTAAGTGTTCCAGAGCAGTAGCAAGCTACCATGGCTCAGCGGTAACACTAGGAGACATTTCCCGGTAAGAGAGGCTACTAAAGATAAACAACTAGATAGTCAGATCCCACACATACCAAGCATTTCAATCATACACACAATATGCTCGATATGTGCAAATACAACGAAGCATCACAACATGACTCTACGACACAAGTACTTTATTTAAGGCTCAGGGAGCCATACATAACATACACAAAGGTACGGGTCTCACGACCCAACATACAAGTCATACAGTCATACAAACCAGCAGCGGAAGTAACTTGTCTGAGTACAGACATCTAGTAAAATAAAGGAGGCTTGGAAAGCCTAGCTATACTACGTGGTCCTTCACAAGCTCAGGGTCACCACCTGGGTCTTTAGCCTACTCGTTGATGTCAACGTCTACATAGAACCCATCAGAAGGGGTTGCAGCGTCTTCTGTAAAAATGTAGATTATAGCAACATGAGTACAAGGGTACTCAGCAAGTCTTACATCAGATCCTACATACATGCATGTTATCAAGAAGGGTTGGTGGAGTTATTGCAGCAAGCCAGCTTTGACTCTTGGCTAGGCTATCCTACGATACTCCAACTTGAAATGTTTTGCGCACACGAGTCCACTACTCACCACTTCAATACACCACCGAGGATCCACCTCCGTCTTCCTACGGAAGAGCCATCCTCGGCACTCACTCTTATCTTGAGGCTTTTAGTAGTTTCCATTTACTTGTCTATGAACTGTATAGGCAACCAAGTAGTCCTTTACCGCGGACGCGGCTATTCGAATAGATCATGTTAACCCTGCAGGGGTGTACTCCTTCATACACGCTCTCACCGCTTACCGTCGTTTACACGACATGTACTCGGCAACCTTCAAGCGGAAGCCCAACGTGGGTGTCGGCCACGACCTACCTAATCACCTAAGCCTCCAGTCCAGGTTTATCGCCTATCCAGGTTCCATCCGCAGGGAGTCCGGCCGAGGTTTCCCATACGGCCCCGAACGATGTGAACAGGGTTCCCGAAATACCTAACAGGTATTCGGTACACCGTGCCACGTACCTACCGCATCACAGCCCACCCCTACGGTCAGCGCTGTCCACGGCCTCCAGTAGGCTACAAACACCAGAAACTACTTGCAACTCCTGGACGGAGAACTAGGGTGAATAAGAAGCCGAGAGGGTCCATTGGTTTCGGGCCCAATGCATGGTAGTAGCTGATTCTTAAATCACACATACAGATCTCAGTGCTTAAGGTCGGCTTCAATGAAACAACCCACCATGTACTCCTACATGGCCTCTCATCGATACCTTTACCAAATCGTGTTCACCACACCACTCTCATTACCGACATAATCATTTCACTCTAGCCCATCACCCAGATGAACCAGACCTGACACGACTCTAAGCATAGCAGGCATAGCAAGGTAGGAACAACACATACATAGGGCTCAATCAACTCCTACACATGCTAGTGGGTTTCATCTAGTTACTGTGGCAATGACAGGTCATGCAGAGGAAATGGGTTCAACTACCGTAGCACACAGCAGTTTGAATCGCGTTGTCTTAATGCAGTAAAAGAGAGCAGGAACGAGAACATGGGATTGTATCGATATGATCAAATGGTTGGTTGCTTGCCTGATGGTTCGATGCACTGATACGGTTCTTCGTTAGGGTAATCACGGTACTCCTCGGAGGCAGAACCTGTCGCAAAGGACACCGACACACAACCATCACCAAACAATGTGCAACAATATGATGCATGCATGAAACATGGCAATATGAGTGTGTTGGGCTAATGCAACTAAAACCAGAAGGGTTTGAACAAATTTGAATCAAAGATTCAAATTTCAAACTCAAACATGGCCTTTTAAAGTGCTTTTCCTTGTTCTGCTTAAAACATCAATTTAACTTGTTTGATCATGCATGAAAATAGTACAGATGGATAGATTGGATTTTTCTGATCATTTTTCATATATAATTTGTCCAATTTGGAGTTACAGAATAAAAGTTATGAATTTTTGAAGTTTAAATAATATTCTGGAATTTCCTGATTTAAATTAAATCCAGAAATATAATTATTGCGCCAGCATGACGTCAGCATGACATCAGTGGTCAACTGCGGCTGGCTGGAGTCAAACCTGACGTGTGGGGCCCACACGTCAGTGACAGGGGGGTTAAATAGGGTTAAATTAATCCTAATTACTAATTAGTGGCACTGGGGCCCACTAGTCAGTGTCAGGGGGTTAACTAACAGTGGTTAGCGCTAATGATGTCCACCTGGCCGACGGGGCCCACGCGTCAGTGACCCTGGGGGGTCAAACCCCAGGTCGGACAAGTCAAACCCCACCGGCGACATGACGCCGGCGAGGTCCGAGACGGCGGCGTGATGCGTGATCGCGCTACAGGGCACGGGCGAGGCTGTGCTTGGGCTCGTTGGAGAGCCCTTGCTCCCGCGCGTCGAACGGTGGTGGTGGCCATGCCTGAGGTGGCCGGAGTCGACGGCGGCGAGCTCGGCTGCGGCCGCCGGAGTTCGGTCGTGCACGGAAACGGGGTTGGAGCTCGAAGGCGAGCGAAGCGAGGCGCTAGGGATGCTCTATGGAGCCTTACGAACTCGTTAGACTCGCCGGGGTGACCAAATGGTCACCGGAGCTGCGTCGACGGCGAGCTCGGCGGCGGCGGATGTTCGGCCGTGGTGGGGAGGAGGCTACGGTGAGGGAACGAGGGGGAGAAGAGGGGGAAACGGTGGCGTAGCTCACCGCGGTTGCAGTGGGCGTCGAAGCGGGCTCGGGGACGCGCTGGAGACGGCGAATCGACGGCGACGGTGGTCGGAACCCGAGGAGGGGAACGGCGACGTGGCGGCGATGCAGGGCTTCCGAAGACCCGTGGAGCGGTGGGGAGGAAGAGGAGGTCGAGGCAGAGCCGCTGAGCTAGTCGGGGGAGCGAGGGGTGGCCGGAGACGGCTGCTGTGGCGAACGGCGGCAACGGTGGTGTTCGGCCGTGAGAGAGAGAGCGAGGGAGAGGAGGGGAGAGCCGAGGGAGAGTGAGAGAGAGCAGGGGGGGAGGCGTGGCGTCGTCCAGGGCATCGAGGCGAGGAGGAGAGGGCAGGCAGGCAGGGAGAGAGGTGGCGTGGCGCGGTGGCGCGCGCGCGCGCCGGCCACACTCCCCTCCCTCTGTCGGGACGAAGACGACAGAGGAGGGAGACGGGCTGGGCCGCCTGCTAGCTGGGCCGGCCAGCTGGATGGGCTGCACAGTGGAGGAGCCCAGGTAAGCTTCTCCCTTTTATTTTTTTCTGTTTTCTAATTTCTGACATTTGTTTTGATTTAAATAATATATTAAATCATTTATTTAACTTATGCCAAATTTTTCAGGGGCTAGATATATTATTCCAGAGCTCCTTTATAATTGGCATAATATTTGGACATATATTAATATATATAGAAATATATTTCCAAAGCAAATATTTATGCATTAATTCCAAATGCCCAAAATAAATGTCCATGAGCCACTAAAAATATTGGTTTGATTTTTATCTCTGTCCAATATTTTCAGAGATCAACATGAGCATTTTCTTGGACCCTTTTGGAGAAATTTTTATTTGGGTCATTTTCAAAATGATTCTGAGGGTTTCACAGATCCCCATTTCAAGTTTCTGATGAAAGAGTAAACATGATGCAACACTCTAATGCATGACTAGCTAGGGTGTGACACACGTCCAATCCAGTAGGTTGTGGTATGTTTTGAGATTTGTTATAAATTTACCTTTTTCTGTCTGGGCGTCCAAACTGAGTAAGCTTTGACATTTGTTCTAAGTTGCTTTACTTTTTTCTGTCTGGGCGTCGTAAGCTGGGTAGTACGTACTGTACTTTATATTAGATTGTTTTCCTCTTACACGTGCGATCTAGTAATCTGTTTCCACGTAGTATCATCTACAAATAAAAGATGTGAGATGTCCGGGCCTCTTCTACATATCTTGATGGGAGTAATAAAGGGAGAGAGAGGATCCCATTGTCGAAGACCACGTGACAGTGAAAATTAATCGAAGAGGGTTCCATTTGATTTAACGGAATACCTCACCGAAGAGTTAAAGCCATGCATATAGCTTTCAATAAATACATTCATTGTTAAAATTACCTAGACAGTTCTAAGAAGAATTATAATATGAAATGGCCGAGCTCCTACCCTTGCCTGGGCAATCATTCAGAAAGAAAAGAAAAACAGCTTGGCTAATCTTAAAGCAAAAGCCATGTCACATACATGGAGGCACATCTTGAGCACCATCATGCATGTAGCGTACTCCCTCCGTAAAGAAATATACTACTTTACTGATCCTAACGCTCTTATATTTCTTTACAGAGGGAATATTAAACAAATAATTCTCTTCTCTCACGCGACCTGGATGAGTTTATCGATACCTTCAATGAATTTGCGTACCATAGTTATTAATGTGCATGTGGTTCTTTCCTAGCAAAACCGTAGAACCTTGAGGCAGCAAGAAACGTTATCATTTCCAAACACATTTCATTTGCCACCAATCATCTGAAAATTCAGTTTGCAAATACCAACTAACATAAAGTGTAGACGCTTGATGATTTGCAACAAGCTTTGCGGGGTTTAAATAAAAGTTCAATGATCACAGTATTCTCATCTGGCACTTCTTTTACTTATATTTATTTTGCACAATGCCTAAACAGAGCATCATCCAGCGGAAGCACAGACAAACCAGCAGGAAGATTGAGGGGAACATATTTGTGGAAATAAAATAATAAGAGCACCGCAACTGCCAGTAATCAACTTGATAATTTCAACCAATACATATGTCCACCATCATGAACAGAATATTGTTAAAGAGTACATGTCTAGATTCCGTTATAAGCTAGAAACTGGAAGTCATTTACAACCAACTATATGTAATTGACCCAACTGCTCGGATTATGAGGCGCCCTTCATTTGCTGGATATCTAAAACTACCACCGGGGATGCTGGCCAATACAGAAGCTTCTTTTTTTAGAAATAGCACGCACGTCTCGTTTGAGCAAATTGGAGTTAGCACAACTAAGTAATCAATCTTGTGAAACTAATTTTTTATTATGTAATCTTATGAATCATACTATTTTACATACCAGTTTTACATTGGATTTTCCTGATTCAACTGATGAATTCAAGTACACCGGCAGGCATGTTATCTTCACATTCATTGTCCTTGAATGTTAGCAGTTGGCCCAAAATTAGTTTTCTGAGATCATATCCATCCTATACATCCATAATTTTTTGTAAACGAATGACATTAGAATCGAATTTGTAATTATAATATTTATGATCTGTACGGTCGCGATATTTACCTTTAAAAATGGCAAATGTGGTCTTTCATCTTCCCATGTGGACATGAACATGGGAACAAGATAACCGGACAGTTCCCTTGTATATAAGAATACATATGTTAGTAATTAATATTGTATACATAATAAAAACAAAAAGTACTCCGTATACAGTACTCATCTCTTAAAAAATACCTGTTGTAAACTGGAATATCATCTAGGATTTTTTGATGCCATAGGAGAATATTTTCGTTCCATCTACATCCAGGGCATGCTTTTGACATTGCTTTCGGTAAGTGTTTGGCAATCCATATAATTTTTTCCACATATTTTGCGAGTGGGTTGCATTGGTACAAGGGATTAATAGGAGTAGGGTCCAAAATGTAGACTGTTCTGGTATCTTTGTCCAATGTGAATAGAATGAAATCACAGTTGGATTGTATTGGAATATGAATCTGAAATAGGCTACATATTAGATGCAATAAAAATCTTGTGGTCTAAAATATATAGAAGTGTTCTTACCGATTTGCATGTTGAAACATTATATTTGATACCAGGCCAACTGCGAACAGAATTTGCTAGTTGCTCCACGTCTAACTTTTTGCGGAATTTTGGGTGTCGTCCAAAATCAGTAGTCATCTAGAACACAAACATAATTGGTTAAAAAGGTGATTAAAAAATTAGAATATAGAAAATAAATAAATAATGAATATAAAAACATACCCAAAATTTCATGTCAACATAATGCTTTGTTATCAATTGTTTTGTTTTTTGTGCCGTTTGGATGTCATCAAACATAATCTTCCGTATGACCAAATTAAAGCAATCTCGATCCATGGGTAAATCATCATGTAGCATTCCTTGTAGCTTTCTGAGAGACAAGCTAATTGGATATGGATTTGAACTTTGGATCCATACTTTCCTGATAGTGGTAAAAATTACGTAAATAAACCATTAAGAAAATAAGTAAGATATTGTACAACTGCACTACCAATGTGAAAGGACTTACTCTAAAATCTCGGTGTATTTGATTGATTTAATGAAGTTACAGAGTGCACCTGTTAACTCATGCATGCTCATATTAGAAAGAATAGATATTAGTGATCTATATTTATTTTCAACAGATAATGGGATTTTTTGTTTTGTTTTTTTAATATCATCTACACTTTCCAATATTTGAACATCATCAGGACCTCCCTTATTGTCATCGTCACTTTCTTCAACGATTGTAGTCATTGATGCAGTGTTTGTTTTCCAACATAATATTATGCTGGCTAACTTAAACCTAAAAGAAGTAATCATTTCCTGTGCAAAACGAACAATTATTAGTACATTTTAAAAATTAACATGCTTTTACCAAATATAAAAGATATATACCTGTGTAATTGGGTAGGATAGTGTACATCCGGTGAAATATTCCATAAATTTGACCATAAATAAACCGCAAGAAGAACTGTCTTTTTGAATTGGATTTTGTAACTGTTCTGTGATCTTCCATTCAGTAAGATCAACGTCTTTCCAATCGTCCTTAATCAAGTTCTGACTTTTAAGAAGATCCAAATGAAATTGTACTCCCGTCTGGGCTAACCCGAGAGTTGGCACGCCTGGGCTGGTTGAAGTCATCGGCGGCCGTAAGCTCCGGGTCGGCCGGAAGGTCCGGTGGCCGGAAGTTTCGGGCTCTGGCCGGAGGTTCCGGGCTGTCCAGAGTGTTGATGCCTGTCTCTTCTTCTACAGTCCTCGGCTCCGAGTCTTGAGCATTGTACCTGATGACACATAGTATCTCGGACTTAGGCAGTAGCCATGTCTCACTTGAAGAGGGGGAAACTCAAGTAGGAGTGATGTCACCTCGGATTGAATAGCACGTGCCCTAGCCCTTGTCATGGGTCCACTTGGAGCTTGGATAGTTGAGGTGGCATCCATGGGGATGGTCGTGGGATGCTCCGCATCACCGTACGTCCAAAGGCGAAGATGCCTTGATAGCACTTGGCGAAGATGCCGAAGTGGTTGTTGTAGCCGTAGCTCCGTCTTGGTGGTGCTCGTCTCGCGGTCTTCTCTTATGCTCATGAAGCTTGGACTTGGCATGAAGTAGGGCTTGTTGGGACTTGTGAATTTGCTCTTGGCGAGCATCTTCATGTTGATGGTGTCGTTGTCGTACTTGAGCTCGTAGTAGATGTCGTTCGTCGTCGTCGTGCACATGATGCTTGGAGGTGACTTGCCCTTCATGACGATGTGGATCACAAACATGATGGTGGTGGCCATGGAGATGTGGACGTGGACGCCTTGCTCTTGCATCATTTTTGCGCTCTGAAGACTTCTGACTTGAACGTCGCCGCCTTGAGGATGATGAAGGGGAATAACGGTTGATCAACAAGGTCCGAATCTCCTCCATCCTTGCATCTTGCTCCTCCTTTTGTGCGGAAAGCTTGTTGTCGATGTAGTCCCTTTTCCTTGCTTCGGAGTGGCGAATGTTAATGGCGAGGTTATCGAGGCGTTCTCGCAAGGTAGATTGTGCGCCTTGCATTTCGTGTTGTAGTCCGAAGATGGATGCTTTGGTGATGTAGTTGTTCACGCCGTCGTTGTTGTCGAAGACCGGAGATGAAATGCCTTGCCTATCCATCACAAGACTCGTGCAAATATGAGTGGAAGAAAGGAAAGAACTAGACCAATGTACCTTATCCAATGTTGAAAATGGATCAATGATCACTCAATAATGTATCAAGGAAATAGCACAATTGGTACCAGATCTTGTCAATTCTCACACCTACACAAATAAGGCTTATGGTGGAGCTCAGTGAGGATAGTGGCACAAAAATTTGATGCAAAATGTTAGCAAGAGTCAATAATGTTGGAAAAGATCCACAAATTCGCAAGTGAAACAAGTAGACCAATAGCAATATGTGGCACACGGAAACAAACACACGGATAGATAAATGGGGTCGTGCAACCAAGGAATGAGCACAAAATGTGGAACCCACGGAAAACGCTCGTGTTGCACAACTCAAGAGAGACGCTAGCACGATTGCTCAATAGGCGGATACGACACTTGTGCACAACCTATAAGATGCAAAATGTATGAGCTTTCTATCCCAAGTATGCTATGTGTATGATGTTCCCGTTGTTCTTCTCAAGATGATCCAAGATGATCGGATATGACAATCTTATATGCAATGTGGTAAGATGCTATGGCTATTGCTTACAAGCTCTTTGCTCTTTCTCTTCTTTTTTTATATGGCCACTTTGCGAAATGTACAAACCAAGATAGCGATTGTGTATATGCGGGAACAAACTTGAGGCACACGAGATGGTATGATACCAATATGATATGGTATGTGTGCAATGGGAGGTGTAGATCACTAATGTGCACAAGTAACGTTGCCGGCAATACTCAAATGGCTATCTCGATAGGCAAGTGACGCAAAATGGGCTAGGGGCTATCAATGCAATTGCAAGGGGGAATGCACAATAGTGTCGTCGAGGTTACCGTCCTTGAAGATGGTGAGTGGCGGTGTTCTTGATGTAGATACCAAGATGATGGAGACTCGTCCCTAAGTAGCCGAAACACCTTAGGAAATAGAAAAACCGCGAACTCAAAATCTCACGGACAAAAGTCAAATGGTGGTAGCGGAGATGGCAATGTGGAAGTGGTGGTCATGGATGATGAAGAAGCAACTGTCCCTAAGTAGCCGAAACACCTTAGGAGACTCAAGTCACCACTCAAACAACCACAAATGCTAAATGGAGCAAAATGGGTTAGGTTGCGGAAGGTTATGGTGGTTTTGCGGATGATATGGTGGAAGGAGTAACGCCCTCGATGCGGCTATATCTCCTACGTGTCGAAGCACGACTTAGAGGCATAATCGCATTGAAAGCAATGTTGCAAGTAAGGTAATCTTCACAACAACCCATGTAAATAAATAAAAGGGGAAAGGATACATAGTTGGCTTACACTCACCACATCACACAAATACATGAATAACATTACAATCATCCAATACACTCATGGTCTGACTACGGTACCAAAATAAAAGATCAACCCCAACATGCGACACGGTCCCCGATCGCCCCAACTGGGCACCACTACTGATCATCTGGGAAAGACACATAGTAACGACGAGAGTCTTCATCGAACTCCCACAAGCGCATCGTCTGGAACGGTATCATCGGTCCCTGCATCTGGTTTTGGAAGTAAACTGTGAGTCACGGGGACTCGACAATCTCGCACCCTCGCGATCAAGACTATTTAAGCTTATAGGTAATAAGTGGAGCTGCAGCAAGCGACTAGCATATATGGTGGCTATCCTGTTCGCAAAAGAGAGCGAGAAGAGAAGGCAAAGCACGAACAAAGAACTATGATCAAGAAGTGATCCTATAGCAACCTACGACAAGCATTACTCCAACACCGTGTTCACTTCCCGGACTCCACCGAGAAGAGACCATCACAGTTACACGCGCGGTTGATTCATTTTAATTAAGTTAAGTTTCATGTTATCTACAACCGGAAATTAACAAATTCCCATCTGCCCATAACCGCGGGCACGGCTTTCGAAAGTTCAAATCCCTGCAGGGGAGTCCCAACTTAGCCCATCACAAGCTCTCACGGTCAACGAAGGATATTCCGTCTCCCGAGACATTCCGATCAGACTCGGCATCCTGGTTTTACAAGACATCCTCGACAATGGTAAAACAAGTCCAACAACACCGCCCGAATGTGCCGACAAATCCCGATAGGAGCTGCCCATATCTCGTTCTCAGGGCACACTCAGATTGTACAAACTTCCGGTAGGACAGCCCAGAGTTGCCCCTGGTGGCCACCGGCGGCTGACGAGGTGGACCAACACTCAGAGGAGCACTGGCCCGGGGGGGTTTAAATAAAGATGACCCTCGGGCTCCGAAAACCCAAGGGAAAAAGAGGCTAGGTGGCAAATGGTAAAACCAAGGTTGGGCATTGCCGGAGGAGTTTTATTCAAGGCGAACTGTCAAGGGGTTCCCATTATAACCCAACCGCGTAAGGAACGCAAAATCCGGAAACATAACACCGATATGACGGAAACTAGGGAGGCAAGAGTGGAACAAAACACTAGGCAAAAGGCTGATCCTTCCACCCTTTACCAAGTATATAGGTGCATTAAGATAAACAAGATAATATGGTGATATCCCAACAATAAACAATGTTCCTAACAAGGAACGATCTCCAAACTTCACCTGCAACTAGCAACGCTATAAGAGGGGCTGAGCAAAGCGGTAACATAGCCAATCAACGGTTTGCTAGGACATGGTGGGTTAGAGGTTTGACATGGCAATTTGGGAGGCATGATAAGCAAGTGGTAGGCATCATAGCATAGGCATAGCAAAAGAGCGAGCATCTAGCAAACAAAGATAGAAGTGATTTCGAGGGTATGATCATCTTGCCTACAAAGTTGTCAGAGTTGACTTGATCCTCGTAAGCAAACTCAACGGGCTCCTCGTTCGCGAACTCGTCTCCCGGCTCTACCCAAACAATACAAACAAGCAAAAGGAACACAATCAACCACGTGCAATGCTCAAACAACATGATGCAAACATGGTATGATATGCAGGATGCGGTATGTGATGCATATGCAAGATTGGACAAGGAATGATTGAACATGGCCTCAACTTGGAAATCCAAGAGTGCCACTGGAAAGGTGAGGTGATTTCGGTTGAAATCGATATAAAGATCACCGAAATCGGATGCACGGTTTGGAAATGGCAAGCAAAACAAATATGGCGGTCTGCGATAATCAGCAAGTGACCAACTAAATGCATCAAGATAAATATGCTACAGCACTCAAACATGACAACAAAATACATGGCATGGATCCACTCATGATGCTTGACAAAAGATGAACACTGAGCTACGGCTAATTCATCCATTAAAGGTTCAAACAAGCATGGCAAAAGTGCAAACGGTAACAGGTTTCAGACTTAGTGAAATTAACACAAGTCTGGAATTTAACATCAGGAAGCACACTTTAGAGCATGGAAACTACATGCTACAGGAACTTAACATGGCAAATCAAGGCATGGAATGAAGCTACTCAAAGCACTTAACAAAAGGCCCTTAGTGACCTTGAGCCAAAAGGGATCAAAAATACAATTGCAAGCATGTGAACATGGCAAAAACATAAACAGATCTCAGACTTAGTGAAAAACTGGAGCATGCAAAACAGTTAACATGTAGGCATGTTTACGAGCTCGATGCACTCACTACAGAGCATGGCATGAAAAACTAAGCATACACCCAACAAGAATACATGGCATAGAAGCCAGACATGGAAAGGACAACAACATAGCATGCACGGATCAATAGCAGCATCCTCGGCAAAATCGCTAACAAGTCAACAATCTGCCAGGATTCACGAAATAGCAAAAGTAGAGCTCGATTGACTCAATCTAGGGTGCTCTATAAATGCAAACAAATACACGGATGGATAGAACACCACAATGTTTACAAATCATCCTTACTGATCATCCTCAAAAGAGGCACGGATCACTAGGAAACAACATGAACATATGGCATACCGACAAAATCAGGACAAGGACTTGGTGAAATTCTAAGTCCCTGAAATCAGCATTACCGATTACGCTACTTTGCAAGCTTGTGCTAGTCACCACAAATATCACAAAAATACATAGTAAGCACCTTTGTAAAGATGGCATGGCATATAACAAAACACATGTAGATCTCAGGATCATATCATGCACACATTAATCATGGCAAAAATGACAAATAGCTATTTGATGAAACAGATCTGACAAGTTTATCACATAGCCCTCTTCCAACAGCATTTCGGGCATCAAGATAAGCTCAAATGAAAATGATGCAATGAGATGAAATGATGTACTTTTTGAGACGAACATTTTGATATACTACACGCGCAAATCGGAGCTACGGATGCGGAGTTACGACATGATGAAGATTGCGAAAAAATAAGAGGACAGGGGGAAAGTCAACCCAAATCCAGATCTAGGGTTCCTCGCGGGCACGCGAACCGAGGCTGGATCTTGAGCTCGCCGGAGAAGCCGGGCGGTGGCGGCCGGAGTGGGCGGGGAGGATGAAGGAGAGGCCGCCCGGGCGAGGGAGGTCGCCGGAGAGAGCACGGCGGTGCGGCGGCGAGGTCGGCGAGGGGCGGCGCGCGGTGGCCGGCCGGAGCGCTGCGACGGCGAGGCGGGCGGCGGCCGGAGCGCGGCGGCGCGGGGCGGCGGGTGCGTGGAGGCGGCGGCGCGCGACGCGCGGGCTTCGGGGGCCGGCCGTGGGCCTGGCGGGCCGGCGGCGCGGGGACGGAGGCGATGCCACGTGTCATGCCCTGGTTGGGCGCGTCCGGCAGCGGCGGTGCGTCCGGCATGGAGCGGACATGTCCGGTGCGGCAGAAGATGATATCTAGGGTTTCGGGGGAAGAAGACCCATGATTTCGGAAGGGGATCTATTTATAGGCATAGAGGGAGCTAGGAAGCTCCAAATGGAGTGCGGTTTTCGGCCACACGATCGTGATCGAACGCTCTAGACGATGGGAGAGGTTTTGGTGGGTTTTGGGCCAAATTGGAAGGGTGTTGGGCTGCAACACAAACGAGGCCTTCTCGGTCCCTCGGTTAACCGTTGAAGTATCAAACGAAGTCCAAATGGTACGAAACTTGACAGGCGGTCTACCGGTAGTAAACCAAGGCCACTTGGCAAGTCTCGGTCCAATCCGGAAATGTTTAACCCCCACACACGAAAAGAGGTAGAAAGGACCACCGGAGGAGATAGGAGCGCCGGAATGCAAAACGGACAACCGGGAAAATGCTCGGATGCATGAGACGAACACGTATGCAAATGCAATGCACATGATGACATGATATGAGATGCATGACAAAGGCAACAACACACGGAGACAAAAACATGAACCCGAGGTAAATAAAATAACTTAGCGCCGGAAACGACAAGAGTTGGGATACATATAAGGTAAATTACATCCGCGGTGTTACAGAAGGCCTAGGCAAAGATGCCAAAATGTCAAAATTTTTATGGAGTCAAATGGTGTTGGAGCCTATCTAGGTGGATGGGGGATGTCAATAGCTACTCAACGAGCTAAAGAACGCGAAAATCGGACTCCGGATGTTGAAGTTATGGGCAAAACGGTGAAGCACTCGCGGTTGTCCTGGGGGGTCGTGCGCACGGGGGTAGGAGCCCGTGGTCCCGTGCACACGGTACAGGTCCGTGGTCACGGGGTGTCCAGAGAGTTTTCGGGGGGCCGTGCGCACGGGGTCTGGAGATTTCTTGGGCAAAATTAGGGAGATTTTGGGGATGGATGGTGGGGAAAAGATGGGGGAAAGCTAGATCCACATGAAACCAAAAAAATTCATGGATCAAATCCAACAAAACATCATCGAAACCAACAAATCACAAAAAAATGGGGCTATTTTTGGTGGGGAATTTTCGAATTTAGGACGAAATCAACAAAACTAGGCTAGAAAACAAAGAGGGGGGGGCTCCAATTTCGTGAGAAACCATGGCTCATGATACCAAAATGGTGTAGGGTGGAACCCTAAGTGGAGATCTTTCACGAATTGGAGGGGGAATCCCCAAGAATAAGATGAACACAAGAGGTAAAACACTCAATTGACTAGATCCAATCACACATATGCTAGATCCAATCACACATATGCTAGATCCAATCACACAAAGAGAGATACAATGATTCAAATACAACAAAGGAAAGATACAAGGTACTAGTTCATCCCAATCCTATGAGGAATGAGGTCTTGGTGATCCTATGATGGGGATCTATCCACTAGGGATCTTCTCCATAGGAGGTCTTGATCTATCCACTAGGGATCTTCTCCATAGGAGGTCTTGATCTCCAATGGAGAGGTCTCTCTCTCTCTCTCTCAAGAGGAGGAGTGGTACAAGGACCAAAGCTCACATAGATCATGTCGTATCCTTTGCTAATCCCAACAAATAACCTAGGGATGAAATATATAGGTGGTTGGTGGTGAGGGACGAGTGGAGGGGCAAAAGGGGCATCTCCCGACCAACTCGCAGGTAGGCCCGTGCGCACGGGCTAAGTCAGCCCCGTGGGCACGGAGGTCCCATGTGCATGGGGTCTTTTGGGGCCCGTGGGCACGGAGGTCCCATGTGCACGGGGTCTTTTGGGGCCCGTGCGCACGGGGTATCCAGAAACTCTCTGGATAGGCCGTGCGCATGGGGTCCGAAAGGGCCGTGCGCACGGGGTCCTCTGAACCGTGCTTCTTCTTCCATCTTCTTGCCTCCGTCTTCCTTACGGTCTTCCCGTCCTTCTCCTTGGACTCGGCGAGCTTCCTTCTTTCGTGCGTTCTCCTCGTGAATGGTGTAGTTGTACTCTTCCGATTGGGTTCCTCCTCAAAGAACGTGTAGCTCCGGTCACACCTATGCATGCACATGAGAGAGGGGTCAAGTAGTATACCATCCTCGAAGGGTACAAGTGGACACGTGTAAAGGAGACAATTCACCTTTGTAAGCATGAAGTAGATGTCACACGTGTCACTTGACGAAGTGGCTCTTGACATGGTGATGTCCATAGGATGCTCCGCATCACCTATTTTGACTCACAATCCAGAAGATCCCTTCTTGGAAATTGATGTCAAAGGGGGAGAGAGAGATCACAACAAAGCTTATTCCCTTCAAAAGGGGGAGAGTACTTCAAAGTGGGAGAATGCTTAATCGCATCAAACAGAGAGAGAGACCCCATATACTTGGTATTCAAGAGGAGAGAATTCACATGTCTTTAAGAGGGGAAAGACATGTTAGTTTGTCTTCTGTCTTATGTTTCTGTGCTCTGATCTGTTTTTCTCTGATTTTCTTGTCCCTATATTCTCCCATTATCAAATATAAGATTCAGGGGGAGAAAGACATCTAAGGGAAGGAAATCTTTGAATTCATTGCATATCTTTATCCTTGGGGACATGTCTATATCAAATAGGAGTACCTAGTACTCATTGCCTACATGTCATCCCAGTCTTGGTACCTGTAACACCCAGGATGTAACTTTCCCTATTTGTACTCCAACTCTTGCCATTTCCGGCATTAAGTTATTTTATTTTCTCGGGTTTGGGTCTTTGTCTCCGTGTGTTGTTGTCGTTGTCATGCATCTCATATCATGTCATCATGTGCATTGCATTTGCATACGTGTTCGTCTCATGCATTCGAGCATTTTCCCTGTTGTCCGTTTTGCATTCCGGCGCTTCGTTCTCCTCCGGTGGTCATTTCTAGCTTTCTTTCGTGTGTGGGGATTAAACATTTCCGGATTGGACAGAGACTTGCCAAGCGGCCTTTGTTTACTACCGGTAGACCGCCTGTCAAGTTTCGTATCATTTGGACTTCGTTTGATACTCCAACGGTTAACCGAGGGACCGAAAAGGCCTCGTGTGTGTTGCAGCCCAACACCCCTCCAATTTGGCCCAAAACCCACCAAACTCTGCTCCATGTCCTAGAGCGTTCGATCACGATCGCGTGGCCGAAAACCGCACCTCATTTGGACTCTCCTAGCTCCCTCTATGCCTATATATATACCCCTCCGTTTTCGGATCTTCTTCCTTCCCGAAACCCTAAAAAACTGCAGCTCCGCGCGCCGGACGTGTCCACGCCGCGCCGGACGTGTCCACCGCTCGCCGCCACCTCACTCCGGCCTATCGGAGCTCGCCACGTCATCCCCGCCACCACTCCGGCCCAATCGGACGCCGCCACCTCATCCCAGCCGCCTCCTCTCTCTCCTCCCCACCGCGCCGGCCCGCGGGGCCCGAGGCAGGCCCGCGCGG
>NC_041382.1:350953215-350988240 GCF_002162155.2 Triticum dicoccoides | reverse complement strand
CGCCTCCGCCGCCCAGCTCGCCGGCCGCCGCGCCTGTCGTACCGTGCCTCGCCGCCCCTACCGCGGGAGCCCGCCGCCGAGGAGCACAGCGCCCGCGCCGCGCCGGCCCCGCTCCTCCCCGTCTCTGGCAAGCCCCGGCCGGTCCTCCCTCCTCCTCTGGCGAGAAGCTCCGGCGAGAGCCCGGCCACCTCGGTTCGCGCACCGCCCCGATCCAGATCTGAAAATTTCAGGGTTGACCTAATTTTCTCCAAGTCCCTAAATTTTCAGTCCATGTGCTCCTGTTCGAGGCCCCGTAACTTTGCATCCGTAGCTCCTATTCATGCATATAGCATATCAAAATGTTCAACTCAGAGAGTACATCATTTCATTCCATTGCATCATTTTCATTTGAGCTCATCGTGATGCCCGAAATGCTGTTAGAAGAAGGCCACTTGAGTTAATTGTCAGATCTGCTACTCCGTTTAGCACTTTTGTCATTTTTGCCATGATTAATGTGTGCATGATATGCCCGTGAGTTCTTCATGTGTTTTGTTAAGGGTTTTGTCATCTATCCAGAGGTGCAACCCATGTATTTTTAGGATGTGTGTGGTGACTTGTGCAAGCTTGCGAAGAGGTGCACTTGCTAATTCTGTTTTCAGGGACTTAGTGATTTCACCGTCCTGGAATTGTTTATCTCATGATGCCATATGTTCTTGTTGTTTCCTAGTGATTCGTGCCTCTTTTGAGGATGATCAGTAAGGGAGTTTTGTTAATATTGTAGTGCTTTATCCATCCATGTCATTGTTTGTAATTATGGAGCACCCTAGCTTGAGTCAATCGAGCTCTACTTTTGCTTCGTTGCGAATCTGGGAAGATCGTCAACTTGTTTGTGATTTTTGCCGATGTTATTGTAGTTGATCCGTGCATGCTATGCCATTGTTCTTGCCATGTCTAGCTTGTATTTTGTGCCTTCTTGAGGGATGTATGCTTGTCTTGCCATGACTTGCACCGTGGTGAGTGCATCGAGCTCGTAAACATGCCTTTGTGAGTTATGTTTCAGCATGTCCCAGTTTTCACTAAGTCTGAAAACTGATTATGTTTTTGCTATGTTCGTGTGCTTGTTAGTATATTTTGTGATCCCTTTTGGCTCAAGGTCACTAAGGGACTTTTGTTAAGCTTGTTGAGTAGCTCCATGCCATGTCTTTCCTTGTCATGTTCAGGTCCTGTAGCATGTTGTTTTGTTGCTCCGAAGAGGGCTATATGATCTGAAATTCCAGACAAGTGTTAATTTCACTAAGTCTGAGATCGGTTTTACCATTTGCGTTTTTGCCATGCTTGTTTGAACCTCCTAATGGATGAATTGGCCGTAGCTCAGTGCTAGACTTTTGTTAAGCATCTTGTGTGCATCCCTGCCATGTATTTTGTTGTCATGTTTGGGTGCTGTAGCATGTTCATCTCATTGCATTTAGATGCCTACTTGCTGTAAATCGCAGACCGGTGTCATTTTTGAATCGCTTGCCATTTCCAAACCGTAACTCCGATTCCAGCGTTCTTTATATCGTTTTCAAGCGATTTCATCTCATCTTTCCATTGGCACCCTTGGAATTCCAAGTTGAGGCCAGGTTCATGCATTTCCTGTCATATTTTGCATTTTGCATCCCGCATCGCATCCTGCATAGCATATCATCGTTGCATCATCTTGTTTGATCCTTGCACGTGGTTGATTGTATCCTTGTTGCTTGTTTGTCTTGTTTGGGTAGAGCCGGGAGACGAGTTCGCTAACGAGGAGCCCGTTGAGTTTGCTTTTGAGGATCCAGTCAACTCTGACAACTGTGTAGGCAAGATGATCATACCCTCGAAATCACTACTATCTTTGCTATGCTAGTTTGCTCGCTCTTTTGCTATGCCAATGCTACGATGCCTACCACTTGCTTGAAAGCCTCCCAAATTGCCATGTCAAACCTCTAACCCACCATTGTCCTAGCAAACCGTTGATTGGCTATGTTATCGCTTTGCTCAGCCCCTCTTATAGCGTTGCTAGTTGCAGGTGAAGATTGGAGGCCGTTCCTTGTTGGAACATCTTTTATTTACTTGTTGGGATATCACTATATTGCCATGTTATCTTAATGCATCTATATACTTGGTAAAGGGTGGAAGGCTTGGCCTCTCGCCTAGTGTTTTGTTCCACTCTTGCCGCCCTAGTTTCCGTCATATCGGTGTTATGTTCCCGGATTTTTGCGTTCCTTACGCGGTTGGGTTATAATGGGAACCCCTTGGTATTTCGCCTTGATTAAAGCTTTTCCAGCAATGCCCAACATTGGTTTTACCATTTGCCACCTAGCCTTTTCTTTCCCTTGGGTTCTGTAGACTCAAGGGTCATCATTATTTTAACCCCCCCGGGCCAGTGCTCCTCTGAGTGTTGGTCCAAACCGTCAGCCGCCGGTGGCTACCAGGGGCAACTCTGGGCTGGCCTACCGGAAGTTTGGACAATCCGAGTGTGCCCTGAGAAAGAGATATGTGCAGCTCCTATCGGGATTTGTCGGCACATTCGGGCGGTGTTGCTGGTCTTGTTTTAACCTGTCGAAGTGTCTTGAATTACCGAGATACCGAGTCTGAGCGGAACGTCTTGGGAGGAGGTTTATTCCTTCGTTGACCGTGAGAGCTTGTCATGGGCTAAGTTGGGACTCCCCTGCAGGGATTGAACTTTCAAAAGCCGTGCCCGCGGTTATGGGCAGATGGGAATTTGTTAATGTCCGGTTGTAGATAACTTGAACCTTAATTAATTAAAATGAATCAACAGAGTGTGTGACCGTGATGGCCTCTTCTCGGCGGAGTCCGGGAAGTGGACACGGTGTTGGAGTAATGTTTGCGCAGGTTGTTCTCTAGCTTCTCGCTCGTGCTTTGCCTCCTCTTCTCGCTCTCTTTTGCGAATAAGTTAGCCACCACACTTGCTAGTCGCTTGCTGTAGCTCCACTCATATTTTACCTTGCCATACCTATAAGCTTAAATAGTCTTGATCGCGAGGGTGCGAGATTGCTGAGTCCCTGTGGCTCACAGATTTCTATTACACCAGATGCAGGGCCTGATGATTCTGCTCCAGGAGATGCGTACGAGCTCAAGTGGGAGTTCGACGAAGACTCTCAACGATACTACGTTTCCTTTCCCGATGATCAGTAGTGGTGCCCAGTTGGGGGTGATTGGGACCGTGTCGCATGTTGGGTTCTCTTTTATTTTGGCACCGTAGTCGGGCCATGAGTGTTTGGACGATGTAATGTTATTTATGCACTTGATTGACGTGGCGAGTGTAAGCCAACTATGTTATCTCCCTTTTTATTATCATATTACATGGGATGTTGTGAAGATTGCCTAACTTGCGACATATGCCTTCAATGCGATTATGCCTCTAAGTCGTGCCTCGACACGTGGGAGATATAGTCGCATCGAGGGTGTTACAGTACCCTTGTGGTTTGCTGTTCTTGCTCTGTTTAGTAGATGTTTCTGTGTTATCTAACCTTTTTTACTCAGGTTCATCTCTTCCAAAGCTACCCCAAGATCACAAGGTAAGTATATGCATCACACCCATGTGCATGATGATTTCTTGCTACTATACATATTGTTTGCAAGAAGGACCCATGAACATGAAGGTATATTCCCTATATTCATATCATTTGCTCTGATGCATATAGCCAAGATACATGTAACTCATTGCTTGCTCTGTCATGTCTATGCATTCACATGCTCTCATATTCCATAGTTACATGATTGCATACATTTAGGGGGAGCCTATGCATGTTACATGTTTTCCAGAGCTTTACCTGCTATTCTTGTATATCTCTATCTAAAGCTTTGCTGTATGTTGTCATCAATTACCAAAAAGGGGGAGATTGAAAGCACAAGTGCTCCCTGGGTGGATTTGGTAACTAATGTCAACATATCTCTTGTTGTACTAATGTTTGTATCGAGTATATTTCAGATAAGTTCAACATATGGAGTGGCGTGGACAAGACGATGTGGAACCCCTTCAAGATGCTAAGGACAAAGGATTGGCTCAAGCTCAAAAGCTCAAGGCTCTACATTTTACTTTTCGTGATCCAAGATCACATTGAGTCCATAGGAAAGCCAATACTATTAGAAGGGGAAATGGCTTGCTTGCTCAAAGTGCTTAGTGATATGCTCCAAAGCCCTCAACCACTTAATCATATCCACATATGTCCCAAACCAAAAGTCAAACTCGACCCCACCGATTTGATCCATCCAGCGCCACCGAGTTTACTTTACATAGCCACTACCACAAATCCTAATCAATTCGGTCTCACCGATGGGATCTCGGTCTCACCGAGATGGGCTTGCAAACTCTCTGTACCTATTGCAATAATTTTGGCCCCACCGAGATATGCAATCGGTCCCACCGAGTTTGCTTGACCAATTCTCTGTTTTGCTTATTTCCAAAATCAGTCTCACCGAGTTTGTGTAATCGGTCAAACTGAGATGAGGTTTTACCCTAACCCTAGCACATCGGTCCCACCGAGTTGATCATATCGGTCCCACCGAAATGCCTAACGGTCACATTATGAACTAAATCAATCCAACCGAGTTTTCTGATTCGGTCCCACTGAGTTTGGTGATTTGTGTGTAACGGTTAGATTTTGTGTGGGGGCTATATATACCCCTCCACCCACTCTTCATTCATGGAGAGAGCCATCAGAACGTGCCTACACTTCCAACATACATTTTCTGAGAGAGAACCACCTACTCATGTGTTGAGACCAAGATATTTCATTCCAACCATATGAATCTTGATCTCTAGCCTTCTCCAAGTTGCTTTCCACTCAAATCTTCTTTCCAACAAATCCAAATCAGTGAGAGAGAGTTGAGTGTTGGGGATACTATCATTAGAAGCACAATAGCAAGGAATTCATCATCAACACACCGTCTATTACCTTTTGGAGAGTGGTGTCTCCTAGATTGGTTAGGTGTCACTTGGGAGCCTCCGACAAAATTGTGGAGTTGAACCAAGGAGTTTGTACGGGCAAGGAGATCACCTACTTCGTGAAGATCTACCCTAGTTAGGAAAGTCCTTGGTGGGCGATGGCTATGGTGGGATAGACAAGGTTGCTTCTTCGTGGACCCTTCGTGGGTGGAGCCCTCCGTGGACTCACGCAACCGTTACCCTTTGTGGGTTGAAGTCTCCATCAACGTGGATGTACGATAGGACCACCTATCGGAACCACGCCAAAAATCTCCGTGTCTCTAATTGCGTTTGCACACTCCAATCCCATCCCTTTACTTTCTTGAAACTTGCATGCTTTACTTTCCACTGCTCATATACTCTTGTCATGCTTGCTTGAAATGTATTGTGAATGTTTAAACTTGTGCTAAAACTCTACCTTAACTTGAAGAAAATAAAAACTGCAACTTTTCTTCGTTAGGAGTCTATTCACCCCCCTCTAGACACATCTTCTCGATCCTTTCACATCTAGCAACACCTACCGTTGATCTTGATGTGTCCGTGGAGCTGAGGAGGCCATTGACACGTCGTCAGGCTCGATAGTTCATTGGGGTTCTGCGTGACTACTGATGCTACTGTCGGGGTTGTTGCTGTGGAGGTGACTGCACCGTCGGTGCACTGCCTGCAACACGGCCATCAGCCTGAGCTTCTAGTGCTCTTTGTGGGTGCCGTGAGGCCCCTTCTAACTGGGCCTTGTTCGCTTCCACAAATATAATCAAACTTTGGATGGTGGCTCTCCACTCATCCATCTTGTCTGGGGTTGAGGAATGTTCAACAACATTTTTGCCCGCGCCATTGCCTCCGTGGCCGACGAAGGCATGTTGGAGCGTGCAGAACGCGACGTTGCTTGACTACTCGTAGAGCCAGCAGGAGCACCATTGCGATCTTGTCGCTGTACCGCGGGAGTGAGGGCAGGTTAGCATGGTGGAGGTGGCACCTAAAGATCGTCACCTTGATCGATGGGCGTCTTATCGTGCGGGCGTTGTTGTGGATGTACAACAACACCGCTTGGCGTCGCGTCATGCCCAACTTGCGATGGGCATGGTGTGTGCTTCTATATCGTCTCCCTTGCCTCCGCTAGAGTTGCGGTAGCGGGATGATCATGGCGCGCGCCCGATCAGACGGTGTTGCCCCGATGGAGTGCTCGCTGGTGCACTAGGGAGGCGGGAGCTGCGTGCTCGCACTGCCTGTGCCATTGTTTTTGTCTTCGCTGGAGGGTGGTGGAAGGAGACCGTCTCCAGTGCCTCCACCACCCATTCCCGCAGCGGCGGGCGAAACAACCGCACCGCCCGCGCTCGGGGTGCCCACTGCAATGTCCGCACCGTCCACAGTTGTAATACACCAAGAGTGATGGGTCCCATCTTGCAATATATCCAACCTTTGTCATGATCTAATTCCATGTGGGTTCCATCTTTTATGGCTTCATCTTGTGTTGCTTTGTTTGTTTACTTATTGCATTGTCGTGCTCATCATTGTTATCTTGTATTGTGCATCTTGTCATTTTGCGTTCTTCATGCTCATCATGTGCATTGTGGTATTCATCTCGTTGTGCCATGCACTATGTTTGTAATGTTGCTTGCCTATGCATTTGACCCATGCATCATCACCTCCCCATTCCTTCTTATTCCTTTCTTGATGCGAGTGCCATTTTCCCCTTCTCCATTATTGTTCAATATTTGCCAATAAATCTTGCACCATGCCAACACCCTCTCTATCAAATTTCATCCATTTTGGAGTTGTTTTGATTAGGTTAAAAAATGCATCATGTTTGAACTAAATTCAGACTTGATTTATTTTTCTATCTATAAAATTCCAAAACCATTTTATTATAATAGTGCACATTTCTAGGAGCATGAGGATATTCTCACATCTCTCAAATCCCTCTCCTAGCCCCTGTGCCTTTATTTTAATTTCTAATTGAAGAAATATAGAAAAGAAAGAGTCGCAGTAGCAGCAGCCAGCATGATGCGGAGCATCCTATGGACATCACCATGTCAAGAGATTGTTTGACGAGTGACATGTGCGACATCTACTTCACATACCCAAAGGTGAATCATCTCCTTTACACATGCTCACTTGACCCCTTTGAGGATGGTATACTACTTGACACTCCACTCGTGTGCATGCATAGGTATTGTCGGAACACTACAGACGAGGAGGAGGAGTGCAAGCGCCAAGGTACAACTACACCATCCGCGAGGGAAGGCTGGAAGCGACGACGGAAGAAGACGGAGCTGTTGATGCTACAACGGTCGGACATCCGGGCCAAGGGCCGGACATCCGGCGCCTATGCAGCTGCCCAGGATCTGCACCAACAGAAGGCCAAGAGCTTCAGCGGCCGGACATCCGGTGCCAGCCCGGACATCTGGCGTCTCAGCAATGCCCGGACATCTGGCGACCAACCCCGGAAATCCGGCGACGCCTATCGAGAGAAGAACAGATTCGGCCACCGCCAAGCCGGACATCCGGCCCGTTCCCCTGACATCCGGCGTGTCGCGAACAGCCGGACATCCGATGACTGCCTGCGCGCAGAGTCGGGGCAAAGGCCCATGTATCCCTCTTTCCCACTTACCCCTTCGTGGCTTAGACTATATATACTACTCCCCCTCCTCCTAGTTAGGGTTAGCATTGGTTTAGCTCATTTTAGAGATAGAGCATTGCTCATCTATATCGGATCTACTCCACGAGAGAGACCGCGGCCCCTCAATGGAGAAGATCCACCTTGGATTCAAGACCCCTCACGGGAAGATCCCCTTGTGGATTCAAGACCTCCTCACGGAGAAGAACCGGTTACCTCTTGTATCGTTCGTTGTTGACTTTGGATCTTGTATCTCTCTTTGTGTTTCTAGGATCTAGCGGATGTGTCATAATTCTTGTCGGTTTGAGTGTTCTCTCGTGTTTCCCCTCATGATTCCCATCGTTTCCCCCCTCGTGTTCTTCGTGTTCATCGCAGGATCCTTTTCCTTTCGTGAAAGATCGAGCCACTAGGGTTCTACCCTACATCATCTTCGATCAGAGCCAGCTTGTCTCTTGATACCATCATCTTGGTATCATGAGCCACATTTATCACGATTTCGGAGCCTCCCCTTGTAATTTTCTAGCCTAATTTTGTTGTGTTCTTCCCCAATTTCGAAAATCCCCACCAAAAATAGCCCCAAAATTTTTTGTGATTCGTTGGTTTGACGAAGTTTTGTTGATTTTAATCCATGGGTTTGCTTGGTTTCGAGTGGATCTAGCATATCCCCAAGTTTCCCCACTTCCCATCCACGAAATCCCATCAATTTTGCCCCCAAGTCCATCTATTTCCGGCCCCAAATCGAGTTTTGATGTCCCAATCGAGATCTGGAATCGTCGGGCCGGGCATCCGGGTCTCAGCCGGACATCCGGGCCCCAAGCCGGACATCCGGCTCCTGGAGCATAAAACACGCACGGTTCTGGACATCAACCCCGGATATCCGGCCCCCACCCCCGGATGTCCGGCCCCTGTACATTTCAGCACCCCCGTTTCACTGTTTTGTCCATAACTAATTCATCCGGAGTCCGTTTTTCGCGTTCTTTAGCTCGTTGAAAATCTCTTGACATCCCCCTTCCAAAAAAATACTACCATAACCATTTGACTCCATAAAATGTTTGGAACTTTGGCATCTTTGCCTAGGGCTTCCACCACAACCTCCGCATAACCACCACCGACTTCCGCAACCTAACCAATTTTGTTCCTTACAGAATTAGTGGTTGTGTGAGTTGTGATTTGAGTCTCCTAAGGTGTTTAGGCTACTTAAGGACGATTGATTTTTCATCAACCACCACCACCACCATAACTCCCACATAGGCTTGCCCACCATACACTTCCACCACCCCAACTTAACCCAATTTTGTTTGTGTTGTGAGTTGTGTCTCCTAAGGTGTTTCGGCTACTTAGGGACCGTGCTTCCAACTACGACACCATGTATAGTCCACCACCTTACCCTCCACTTCCGCATTGCGTCTCAAAACCCATCATTGTGTTCCCGCAATCCCATTGGGCTTCCGCAAAAACCACCACCGCTTTCCCGCTACCACCATTTGACATTTGACATTTGAGATTTTGAGTTCGCGGTTTTTCCATTTCCTGGTGTTTCGGCTCCTTAGGGATGGTATCTCCATCAAGATCACCGGCACTCATCATCGCCAAGGACGGTAACCTCCATATCATCTTGGTATCATGGTATCCCTCCATTGTATATTCCCTTGCCATTGCATTGTTAACCCCTAGCCCATTTTGCGTTACTTGCCTATCGAGACTAGCCATTTGAGTATTGCCGGCAATGTTACTTGTGCACATTAGTGATCTACACCATACATTCCATACATACCATATCATATTGGTATCATATCATCCCTTGTGTCACAAGATTGTTCCGGCATATACACAATTGCTATCTTGGTTTGTGCATTTCGCAAAGTGGCCATAAAAAAAGAATAAGCTTTTAAGAAAAGAAAAAAGAGTGAAAAAAGAGCTTGTAAGCAAGTGCCATAGCATCATACCACATTGCATAAGATCGTCGTATCCGATCATCTTGGATCATACCACCGGAACATCGTATACATAGCATACTTGGGATAGAAGTCGTTGCATTTTTGTCTCCTATAGGTTGTGCACAAGTGTCGTATCCGCCTATTGAGCAATCGTGCTAGCGTCTCCCTAGAGTTGTGCAACAAGAGCATTTTCCGTGGATTCCACATTTTGAGCTCATCCTTGGTTGCACGACCCTGTTTATCTATCCGTGTGTGTGTTCCCGTGTGCCACATATTGCTATTGGTCTACTTGTTACACTTGCGAATTTGTGAATCTCTTTCAACATTATTGACTCTTGCAAACATTTTACATCAAATTTTTGTGCCACTATCCTCACCAAGCTCCACCATAAGCCTTATTTGTGAAGGTGTGAGAAACCGACAAGAATTGGTACCAATTGTGCTATTTCCTTGTCCACATTGGAGTGATCATTGATCCACTTTCAACTTCGGTCAAGGTACATTTGGTATTCATTCTTCTCTTTCTCCCACTCATATTTGCTCGAGTCTTGTGATGGATAGGCAAGGCATTTCATCTTCGGTCTACAACAACAACGACGAGTTCGATGCCATGCAAAACTCCACCGACGCCAAGATGCAAGCTCAAATGGAGGATATCAAAGCCCTCATCAAGTCCTACAAGCGGTCTTCCTCATCTTCGAGAAGACACTCAAGAGCACATGCCTCCGAGCTACCATATCCGGCAAGGTCACATCGGCATCGACACCATGACCACCATCAACGTGAAGGTCAAGAGATCAACACCAACAACCGCTCAACGACTTCACCATCGCCCTTGGCATCTTTGCCAAGCGACTTCAAGGCATCTTTGCATACGGACATACAACATCTTCGCCCACAAGCACTTCAAGAGAAGCTCCCCAGGCTCAAGTCCGTGACTTCCATGAGCTACTATGACCTTGACATCGACCATGAGATTCCTTTATATGGGACTCTACAACCCAAGGAGTATCTCGAGTGGGAGCGTTTGATGGACGACTACCTCAAGCTACATAAAGTTCCTCCCAAAGATCAAGTGAAGTGCGCCACAAGGAACTTCCACGACTACGTGTCCACATGGTGGCTTCATGCACCTTCGGAGACCTACGACATGAGTTGGTGCAAGACGAAGAGAGCTTTGCGGCGAGAGTTCGTGCCTCCAACCTACATGGAACAACTTCTATGCCAATTGGAGAACACCACCCAACGATCCAAGTCCATCGATGAGTACTTCAAGGAGATGAAGAAAGCCTTGCGACGAACTGGCGTGGACGACCCCATTTCGATGAAGTTCCACTTCATGATGGGATTTCACAACAACATCTCCAAGATGATCTTCCTCGAGAACTACAAGTCCCTCGACGACAACTACATGGGTGCTCTCAAGGCGGAACAAGAACTCATAAAGGCCAAGGCTTCTCCACCCCAAGAACACTTCTCGAAGACCAAGCTCCAAGAAGGCGAGCATGAGGATAGTTCCACCAACATGTCCAAGCCCGACGAGCTCCAAGACGGTGCTCCCAAGTTCGACTTCACCGCCATGCCTCTTTGTGGCATTGATGATGCCGAGTCCTCCATGACTCTTTTGCAAGACGGTGCAGCGACGACTACGACTATGGAGCCAATATAGGAACATGCTTTGGAGGTGAGTGACATGGTGATGAGCAAGGATGATGCTTCCATCTTAGGAGGCGAGAGTGATGATGTGCCATCTTTGGCCTTCATCCATGGCGACGGCAATGAGATGGTTGAGCATGGGATTTTCCCTTCGACCATGGCGATGATGACTTGAGTGACTTTTGCCACCATATTGAGAGTGAGAGTGACTTCACCACTAGCCACATATATGATGTGTTACCCCAGTTACCATGTGAGGAGAGCCACAACCCCCACCACTTGAGTGAGATAAGTGACTCCACCATACGTGAGATTGAGTGCACCTATTTTGTGGGAGTGAGTGAACCACCACATAGAGAGAGTGAGATAGTTAATAGGTCATGTGAGGCCTCTTTCAACACTAACGACTTGACCTCTACCTCTATTGTGTCTTCTCATTTGGTGCTAGGTCCTATCTATGATGACGCGCCGATTCTTGACGACTTCGTCCTACCCTTGGACAAGATGATGGCCATGGTGGAATATGATGCACCCCCACATGGTTCCATCAAGATGAAGATGACCACCATTTGGTCTTTCCCACCTCACCTACACCACTTGAGTGGAATGACAAAGGTAACATAGGTGAAGGTGATGCTCTAGTCCCACTAGTGGACATTCTTGACGTTGATTGCTTGCATGATGTTGATCAACCTATTTCCATGCTTCATGCTAGTGTGACTTCCCCATGCGATGATTTACCCATTTATGATGAGTATGATGATTGCCTTGTGGAGTCTATTAGTTGTGATGCCATGTTACATAGGATTTCTTGTGCTAATTCTCTCGGTCACATCATGTTTCCCAATCCGCTTGACTTGTCATATGCTATGCATGAGATCGACCACATGTCATATTTGCAATTTCTTCATAGTGACTATGGATATGCCATTAAGATTAACCCAATTTTCACTTATGGCATAGATGACCAGCCCATGGTTATTGGCATTTGTTTTTCTTGTGATGATATTGATATGCTCCCTTTGTATCATTTATCTCATATGCCATGCCATGAACACCTAGCTTCGGATATGCAATGTTTTGGATGTTGTCCATTTTCTCCATGTGATCTTTCCAATGTTTCTCATGAGGAGACCCCCATAGTTTCCTCATACATTTTAGGAGATTTTGATTCATCCCATTCATTGCATGATCCCAATACTTGTGTGCACCATATGCTTCCCATGAATAAACATGCTATTGATGTGCCATATACTTGCATTCTCAATTTGTGTCCCCATCGTGTTATACACAATAACTATTATTTCATGATGGATGACATGTTCTTTTACCATGCATCAAATTTCTTTGAGCGATGCTTATCTTATGCTAACTCTCACGTGCACATACACATCATGATGGATGATGTGTACATTTACCACACACACAATCTCTTTCGTTTGTGTCTCTTTTGTGTAGGTACCCACGAATTCTTATCAACCTCGCAATCCCATGAGTTGACAAAATGAGCTCTAGAGAGCAATGACGACTTGGGATTCCATGGATTGTCTTTCCCATTGTTCTCTTCGCGCAAAGACTTCGTGCATTTCTTCTCCTTGGCTCTCACCTGGCTATGGGTTTTTATCCATTACATATTATGCCCATCTTGCCATGTTCACTTTGCTTGATATGCTCATTACTATGCCTTTGCCATGCATTCGTGACCCATACTTTGCATTACACATGATGATTGATTCTCATACTTGTATGTGTACATGCAAGCTTAGTGGAGATATCACTTGTTATTGCCATGTCTGCTTTGTGCCCCATGCCTATGATTATACTATGATCTTTCTTTGTGTTCGTGCTTGCGATATGTCATGTGCATTGTCCATGCCTATTATTTGCTCACATGACATGATTGCCATGATTTCCTTTGGTATGTTGCATCTTTGCACTACTAGCTTGCACGACTTGATTACTATGAGTGATTGCCTTGTTGCATCATCGATGATTCATACTTGCTCATTTCATGCGGTTGATGACAACCATCTACATGCTTTGCTCATGATTGTTATTGCTTATTGTCATATATCTCCATGTGTTGCATCTATCATGCTAGATGATTTCCCATGTATCGAGTGCACCAATGATTTTAGTCTTGCTAATGAGATTGCCCCCATAGCATTCTCGCATATTTTGGAGATTTTGACATATTTTTTGTGAAGCATGCTTGTCTTACCTCTTTGCACCATATACCTAATGCCATGAATATTGCCGTTGTTGCATCATATTATTCATGCACTTGTGCTTCTAATGGTTATGTGCAAGAAAACAGAACCATCATGATGGATGATGTGTTTATCTACCATGCGCATACGTTCTTTCTTTTGTTGTGTGCATGTGTAGGATACTTGGACTTCGTGTCAACTTCCACTTCACATGAGTTGACCACCCGCGCTCTTGAGAGCGAACCACCTTCTACCACAACAATTCTACATCGCACTTTCTTGTACTTCTGCATTGTGAAGGACGCACAAGGACACACCTACAAGGTGACATCTTTCTTGAGCGTGGATATGACGGATCATACTACTTGTGTTGCTTGCACCATGAGACTTATTGTTCATCTTGGACCAATTGATTGCACACATGTTAGAGATCTTGCTTCGACTTGTCATTTTCACCGTTACATGCATCATGATATATATATATATTCCTTGTGTGTTGCATCCAATTCTTGGATTACTTGCTCCTATCATATGTTTGGTTGCAACAATGTCATTTCTTCACATATGCCATGCCTCATTGATTGCCTCACGCATGATGAACAATTTCTCTTTCTTTTGTGTTGAGTGCCACACTATATTCACTACACCCTATGCACATTATGCTTGGATTGTCTTTCACTTGACCCATGTATCTAGACACTTCATTTCTTTTGGTGTTGTGAATGATTCCTATGCCTACCATAGACCTTTCATTGAGCGCTTTGACCATGTTTGATATGATCTTGAGGTAGATGCTTATTCACTTATCCAACATATTTGCATCACTACCTCACATTTACATGCTGGTCCCCATGATATCTTTTCTTGTGCTCAATTTATGTGCTTATATGCCATGTCACAATCCTTTGTCACACCATATGCTTTGCATGATGCCGACACTTGTTTGGTGAATAACCTCTTGAATGCTTGGTTTTGCACTAACGTTAACCACATTTGTTTTTCCAAGTGTTTGTTGTCCTTACTCCTTTTGAAGGAATCACAAGACGATGCGACATTGGAGAGTGCCCATTTCGAGCTTCAAGATGACAACTACTTGGTGAACGTCCACTTCTACACGGCGAAGCCATCTCTTTCCCATGGTGATTTGGTTTTCGATTCGAGGTCGGATCTTTCCCAAGGGAGGGGAGATTATGCGGAGCATCCTATGGACATCACCATGTCAAGAGTATGTTTGGCGAGTGACATGTGCGACATCTACTTCACATACCCAAAGGTGAATCATCTCCTTTACACGTGCTCACTTGACCCCTTCGAGGATGGTATACTACTTGACACTCCACTCGTGTGCATGCATAGGTATTGTCGGAACACTACGGACGACGAGGAGGAGTGCAAGCGCCAAGGTACAACTACACCATCCGCGAGGGAAGCCTGGAAGCGACGACGGAAGAAGACAGAGCTGTTGATGCTACAACGGCCGGACATCCGGCGCCTGTGCAGCCGCCCAGGATCTGCACCAATAGAAGGCCAAGAGCTTTAGCGGTCGGACATCCGGCGCCAGCCCTGACATCTGGCGCCTCAGCAACGCCCGAACATCTGGCGACCAACCCCGGAAATCCGGCGACGCCTATCTAGAGAAGAACAGATTCGGCCACCGCCAGGCCGGACATCCGGCCCGTTCCCCAGACATCCGGCGTCTCGCGAACAGCCAGACATCCGGCCCCCAGCCCGGACATCCGACGACTGCGTGCACGCAGAGTCGGGCCAAAGGCCCATGTATCCCTCTTTCCTACTTACCCCTTCGTGGCTTAGACTATATATACTACTCACCCTCCTCCTAGTTAGGGTTAGCATTGGTTTAGCTCATTTTAGAGATAGAGCATTGCTCATCCATATCGGATCTACTCCACGAGAGAGACCGCGGCCCCTCAACGGAGAAGATCCACCTTGGATTCAAGACCCCTCACGGGAAGATCCCCTTGTGGATTCAAGACCTCCTCACGGAGAAGAACCGGTTACCTCTTGTATCGTCCGTTGTTGACTTTGGATCTTGTATCTCTCTTTGTGTTTCGATGATCTAGCGGATGTGTGATCATTCTTGTCGGTTTGAGTGTTCTCTCGTGTTTCCCCTCGTGATTCCCGTCGTTTCCCCCCTTGTGTTCTTCGTGTTCATCGCGGGATCCGCTCCTTTCGTGAAAGATCGGGCCACTAGGGTTCTACCCTACATCATCTTCGATCAGAGCCAGCTTGTCTCTTGATACCATCATCTTGGTATCATGAGCCACATTGATCACGATTTCGGAGCCTCCCCTCGTAATTTTCTAGCCTAATTTTGTTGTGTTCTTCCCCAATTTTGAAAATCCCCACCAAAAATAGCCCCAATTTTTTTTGTGATTTGTTGGTTTGACAAAGTTTTGTTGATTTTAATCCATGGGTTTGCTTGGTTTTGAGTGGATATAGCATATCCCCAAGTTTCCCCACTTTCCATCCATGAAATCCCATCAATTTTGCCCCCAAGTCCATCTATTTCCGCCCCCAAATCGAGTTTTGATGTCCCAATCGAGATCTGGAATCGCCGGGCCGGGCATCCGGGTCTCAAGCCGGACATCTGGGCCCCAAGCCGGACATCCAGCTCCTGGAGCATAAAACACGCACGGTTCTGGACATCAACCCCGGATATCCTCCCCCCACCCCCGGATGTCCGGCCCCTGTACATTTCAGCACCCCCATTTCACCGTTTTGTCCATAACTAATTCATCCGGAGTCCGTTTTTCGCGTTCTTTAGCTGGTTGAAAAGCTCTTGACATCCCCCTTCCAACAAAAATACTACCATAACCATTTGACTCCATAAAATGTTTGGAACTTTGGCATCTTTGCCTAGGGATTCCACCACAACCTCCGCATAACCACCACCGACTTCCGCAACCTAACCAATTTTGTTCCTTATAGAATTAGTGGTTGTGTGAGTTGTGATTTGAGTCTCCTAAGGTGTTTATGCTATTAGGGATGATTGATTTTTCATCAACCACCACCACCACCATAACTCCCACATAGGCTTGCCCACCATACACTTCCACCACCCCAACTTAACCCAATTTTGTTTGTGTTGTGAGTTGTGTCTCCTAAGGTGTTTCGGCTACTTAGGGACCGTGCTTCCAACTACGACACCATGTATAGTCCACCACCTTACCCTCCACTTCCGCATTGCGTCTCAAAACCCATCATTGTGTTCCCGCAATCCCATTGGGCTTCCGCAAAAACCACCACCGCTTTCCCGCTACCACCATTTGACATTTGACATTTGAGATTTTGAGTTCGCGGTTTTTCCATTTCCTGGTGTTTCGGCTCCTTAGGGATGGTATCTCCATCAAGATCACCGGCACTCATCATCGCCAAGGACGGTAACCTCCATATCATCTTGGTATCATGGTATCCCTCCATTGTATATTCCCTTGCCATTGCATTGTTAACCCCTAGCCCATTTTGCGTTACTTGCCTATCGAGACTAGCCATTTGAGTATTGCCGGCAATGTTACTTGTGCACATTAGTGATCTACACCATACATTCCATACATACCATATCATATTGGTATCATATCATCCCTTGTGTCACAAGATTGTTCCGGCATATACACAATTGCTATCTTGGTTTGTGCATTTCGCAAAGTGGCCATAAAAAAAGAATAAGCTTTTAAGAAAAGAAAAAAGAGTGAAAAAAGAGCTTGTAAGCAAGTGCCATAGCATCATACCACATTGCATAAGATCGTCGTATCCGATCATCTTGGATCATACCACCGGAACATCGTATACATAGCATACTTGGGATAGAAGTCGTTGCATTTTTGTCTCCTATAGGTTGTGCACAAGTGTCGTATCCGCCTATTGAGCAATCGTGCTAGCGTCTCCCTAGAGTTGTGCAACAAGAGCATTTTCCGTGGATTCCACATTTTGAGCTCATCCTTGGTTGCACGACCCTGTTTATCTATCCGTGTGTGTGTTCCCGTGTGCCACATATTGCTATTGGTCTACTTGTTACACTTGCGAATTTGTGAATCTCTTTCAACATTATTGACTCTTGCAAACATTTTACATCAAATTTTTGTGCCACTATCCTCACCAAGCTCCACCATAAGCCTTATTTGTGTAGGTGTGAGAAACCGACAAGAATTGGTACCAATTGTGCTATTTCCTTGTCCACATTGGAGTGATCATTGATCCACTTTCAACTTCGGTCAAGGTACATTTGGTATTCGTTCTTCTCTTTCTCCCACTCATATTTGCTCGAGTCTTGTGATGGATAGGCAAGGCATTTCATCTTCGGTCTACAACAACAACGACGAGTTCGATGCCATGCAAAACTCCACCGACGCCAAGATGCAAGCTCAAATGGAGGAGATCAAAGCCCTCATCAAGTCCTACAAGCGGTCTTCCTCATCTTCGAGAAGACACTCAAGAGCACATGCCTCCGAGCTACCATATCCGGCAAGGTCACATCAGCATCGACACCATGACCACCATGAACGTGAAGGTCAAGAGCTCAACACCAACAACCGCTCAACGACTTCACCATCGCCCTTGGCATCTTCGCCAAGCGATTTCAAGGCATCTTTGCATACGGACATACGACATCTTCGCTCACAAGCACTTCAAGAGAAGCTCCCCAAGCTCAAGTCCGTGACTTCCATGAGCTACTATGACCTCGACATCGACCATGAGATTCCTTTCTATGGGACTCTACAACCCGAGGAGTATCTCGAGTGGGAGCGTTTGATGGACGACTACCTCAAGCTACATCAAGTTCCTCCCGAAGATCAAGTGAAGTGCGCCACAAGGAACTTCCATGACTACGTGTCCACATGGTGGCTTCACGCACCTTCGGAGACCTACGACATGAGTTGGTGCAAGACGAAGAGAGCTTTGCGGCGAGAGTTCGTGCCTCCAACCTACATGGAACAACTTCTATGCCAATTGGAGAACACCACCCGACGATCCAAGTCCATCGATGAGTACTTCAAGGAGATGAAGAAAGCCTTGCGACGAACTGGCATGGACGACCCCATTTCGATGAAGTTCCACTTCATGATGGGATTGCACAACAACATCTCCAAGACGATCTTCCTCGAGAACTACAAGTCCCTCGACGACAACTACATGGGTGCTCTCAAGGCGGAACAAGAACTCATAAAGGCCAAGGCTTCTCCACCCCAAGAACACTTCTCGAAGACCAAGCTCCAAGAAGGCGAGCATGAGGATAGTTCCACCAACATGTCCAAGCCCGACGAGCTCCAAGACGGTGCTCCCAAGTTCGACTTCACCGCCATGCCTCTTTGTGGCATTGATGATGCCGAGTCCTCCATGACTCTTTTGCAAGACGGTGCAGCGACGACTACGACTATGGAGCCAATCAAGGAACATGATTTGGAGGCGAGCGACATGGTGATGAGCAAGGATGATGCTTCCATCTTAGGAGGCGAGAGTGATGATGTGCCATCTTTGGCCTTCATCCATGGCAACGGCGATGAGATGGTTGAGCATGGGATTTTCCCTTCGACCATGGCGACATATGATGACTTGAGTGACTTTTGCCACCATATTGAGAGTGAGAGTGACTTCACCACTAGCCACATATATGATGTGTTACCCCAATTCCCATGTGAGGAGAGCCACAACCCCCACCACTTGAGTGAGATAAGTGACTCCACCATACGTGAGATTGAGTGCACCTATTTTGTGGGAGTGAGTGAACCACCACATAGAGAGAGTGAGATAGTTAATAGGTCATGTGAGGCCGCTTTCAACACTAATGACTTGACCTCTACCTCTATTGTGTCTTCTCATTTGGTGCTAGGTCCCATCTATGATGACGCGCCGATTCTTGACGACTTTGTCCTACCCTTGGACAAGATGATGGCCATGGTGGAATATGATGCACCCCCCACATGGTTCCATCAAGATGAAGATGACCACCATTTGGTCTTTCCCACCTCATCTACACCACTTGAGTGGAATAACAAAGGTAACATAGGTGAAGGTGATGCTCTAGTCCCACTAGTGGACATTCTTGACGTTGATTTCTTGCATGACGTTGATCAACCTATTTCCATGCTTCACGCTAGTGTGACTTCCCCATGCGATGATTTACCCATTTATGATGAGTATGATGATTGCCATGTGGAGTCTATTAGTTGTGATGCCATGTTACATAGGATTTCTTGTGCTAATTCTCTCGGTCACATCATGTTTTCCAATCCGCTTGACTTGTCATATGCCATGCATGAGATCGACCACATGTCATATTTGCAATTTCTTCATAGTGACTATGCATATGCCATTAAGATTAACCCAATTTGCACTTATGGCATAGATGACCAGCCCATGGTTATTGGCATTTGTTTTTCTTGTGATGATATTGATATGCTCCCTTTGCATCATTTATCTCATATGCCATGCCATGAACACCTACCTTCGGATATGCATTGTTTTGGATGTTGTCCATTTTCTCCATGTGATCTTTCCAATATTGCTCATGAGGAGACCCCCGTAGTTTCCTCATACATTTTAGGAGATTTTGATTCATCCCATTCATTGCATGATCCCAATACTTGTGTGCACCATATGCTTCCCATGAATAAACATGCTATTGATGTGCCATATACTTGCATTCTCAATTTGTGTCCCCATCGTGTTATACACAATAACTATTATTTCATGATGGATGACATGTTCTTATACCATGGATCAAATTTCTTTGAGCGATGCTTATCTTGTGCTAACTCTCACGTGCACATACACATCATGATGGATGATGTGTACATTTACCACACACACAATCTCTTTCGTTTGTGTCTCTTTTGTGTAGGTACCCATGAATTCTTATCAACCTCGCAATCCCATGAGTTGACAAAATGAGCTCTAGAGAGCAATGATGACTTGGGATTCCATGGATTGTCTTTCCCACTGATCTCTTCGCGCAAAGATTACGTGCATTTCTTCTCCTCGGCTCTCACCTGGCTATGGGTTATTGTCCATTACATATTATATGCCCATCTTGCCATGTTCACTTTGCATGATATGCTCATTACTATGCCTTTGCCATGCATTCGTGACCCATACTTTGCATTACACATGGTGATTGATTCTCATACTTGTATGTGTATATGCAAGCTTGGTGGAGATATCACTTGTTATTGCCATGTCTGCTTTGTGCCATGCCTATGATTATACTATGATCTTGCTTTGTGTTCGTGCTTGTGATATGTCATGTGCATTGTCCATGCCTATTATTTGCTCACATGACATGATTGCCATGATTTCCTTTGGTATGTTGCATCTTCGCACTACTAGCTTGCATGACTTGATTACTATGAGTGATTGCCTTGTTGCATCACCGATGATTCATACTTGCTCATTTCATGCGGTTGATGACAACCATCTACATGCTTTGCTCATGATTGTTATTGCTTCTTGTCATATATCTCCATGTGTTGCGTCTACATGCTAGATGATTTCCCATGTATCGAGTGCACCAATGATTTTAGTCTTGCTAATGAGATTGCCCCCATAGCATTCTCGCATATTTTGGAGATTTTGACATATTTTTTGTGAAGCATGCTTGTCTTACCTCTTTGCACCATATACCTAGTGCCATGAATATTGCTGTTGTTGCATCATACTATTCATGCCCTTGTGCTTCTAATGGTTATGTGCAAGAAAACAGAACCATCATGATGGATGATGTGTTTATATACCATGCGCATACGTTCTTTCTTTTGTTGTGTGCATGTGTAGGATACTTGGACTTCGTGTCAACTTCCACTTCACATGAGTTGACCACCCGAGCTCTTGAGAGCGAACCACCTTCTACCACAACAATTCTACATTGCACTTTCTTGTACTTCCGCGTTGTGAAGGACGCACAAGGACACGCCTACAAGGTGACATCTTTCTTGAGCGTGGATATGACGGATCATACTACTTGTGTTGCTTGCACCATGAGACTTATTGTTCATCTTGGACCACTTGATTGCACACATGTTAGAGATCTTGCTTCGACTTGTCATTTTCACCGTTACATGCATCATGATATATATATTCCTTGTGTGTTGCATCCAATTATTGGATTACTTGCTCCTATCATATGTTTGGTTGCAACAATGTCATTTCTTCACATATGCCATGCCTCATTGATTGCCTCACGCATGATGAACAATTTCTCTTTCTTTTGTGTTGAGTGCCACACTATATTCACTACACCCTATGCACATTATGCTTGGATTGTCTTTCACTTGACCCATGTATCTAGACACTTCATTTCTTTTGGTGTTGTGAATGATTCCTATGCCTACCATAGACCTTTCATTGAGCGCTTTGACCATGTTTGATATGATCTTGAGGTAGATGCTTATTCACTTATCCAACATATTTGCATCACTACCTCACATTTACATGCTGGTCCCCATGATATCTTTTCTTGTGCTCAATTTATGTGCTTATATGCCATGTCACAATCCTTTGTCACACCATATGCTTTGCATGATGCCGACACTTGTTTGGTGAATAACCTCTTGAATGCTTGGTTTTGCACTAACGTTAACCACATTTGTTTTTCCAAGTGTTTGTTGTCCTTACTCCTTTTGAAGGAATCACAAGACGATGCGACATTGGAGAGTGCCCATTTCGAGCTTCAAGATGACAACTACTTGGTGAACGTCCACTTCTACACGGCGAAGCCATCTCTTTCCCATGGTGATTTGGTTTTCGATTCGAGGTCGGATCTTTCCCAAGGGAGGGGAGATGATGCGGAGCATCCTATGGACATCACCATGTCAAGAGTATGTTTGGAGAGTGACATGTGCGACATCTACTTCACATACCCATAGGTGAATCATCTCCTTTACACGTGCTCACTTGACCCCTTCGAGGATGGTATACTACTTGACACTCCACTCTTGTGCATGCATAGGTATTGTCGGAACACTACGGACGACGAGGAGGAGTGCAAGCGCCAAGGTACAACTACACCATCCGTGAGGGAAGCTTGGAGGCGACGACGGAAGAAGACGGAGCTGTTGATGCTACAACGGCCGGACATCCGGGCCAAGGGCCGGACATCCGGCGCCTGTGCAGCTGCCCAGGATCTGCACCAATAGAAGGCCAAGAGCTTCAGTGGCTGGACATCCGGCACCAGCCCTGACATCTGGCACCTCAGCAACGCCCGGACATCTGGCGACCAACCCCGAAAATCCGGCGACGCCTATCTAGAGAAGAACAGTTTCGGACACCGCCAGGCCGGACATCCGGCCCGTTCCCCGGACATCCGGTGTCTCGCGAACAGCCGGACATCCAGCCCCCAGCCCGGACATCCGACGACTGCGTGCTTGCAGAGTCGGGCCAAAGGCCCATGTATCCCTCTTTCCCACTTACCCCTTCGTGGGTTAGACTATATATACTACTCCCCCTCCTCCTAGTTAGTGTTTGCATTGGTTTAGCTCATTTTAGAGATAGAGCATTGCTCATCCATATCGGATCTACTCCACGAGAGAGACCGCCGCCCCTCTACAGAGAAGATACACCTTGGATTCAAGACCCCTCACGGGAAGATCCCCTTGTGGATTCAAGACCTCCTCACGGAGAAGAACCGGTTACCTCTTGTATCGTCCGTTGTTGACTTTGGATCTTGTATTTCTCTTTGTGTTTCGAGGATCTAGCGGATGTGTGATCATTCTTGTTGGTTTGAGTGTTCTCTCGTGTTTCCCCTCGTGATTCCCGTCGTTTTCCCCCTCGTGTTCTTTGTGTTCATCGCGAGATCCGCTCCTTTCGTGAAAGATCGGGCCACTAGGGTTTTACCCTACATCACAGTAGCCTCAGCCCAGCCAAGGCCTCTTCCAGCCGCAGCCCACCTGGGCACTTACCTGTTCATCTCAGCCCACCAAGCCCCCCTAGCGACAGAGAGTCATCTTCCTTTGTACGACGTGCACCTAGGGGGCCAAGTCGACGAGCTCGATGATTTGACGACCGTCCGACGTCCCTATCTCCTATATAACATGTCCTAGCCCTAGCTCCATCCTCCCTCGACCCCTTCCACCCCTCTCCTTCCCTCGCCGCCACCAGGTAAGGCTAGCCCATGCCACGCTGTCGCCCTATCCGCCATGCTCGAGCTGAGCAAGAGCTCGAGCTCGGGATAGCCCCTCGTTGCGCCTCCGACTAACTCGGCTGCTATGGAAAAGACCGCCAAGTTTCTATTCGTCCCCTGCCACCACGCACGCACGTCTACGGCCTCTGGATCGACTACCCCAACCTGTCTCCTACATCTTCTTCTGCGCCTCGAAGCCCCGCCAAGCTTAGTGCTTCTTCATGTGGTGAGCTAGGTAATTCCCTTTTCGTCCCAGCCTTTTCTCGTGCCCTCTAGTTGACCGTAGTCTTTGTCCTCGTCGTGCCACTGTCGCGGCCCTGCTCTTGCTAAAGTGCAGTATTTTTTCTGTGGTGTTCTTGTTGTCAACAACAGCTCAAGCACCCCATTATGGATCCCCTAGCTGCACTCAGCCACGCCCTAGGTCACGCACACACACACACACATGCCGCACTCCCTGCCTGCAGCTCGCTCGCCTTGCCATGCCATGCCATGGCTGGAGCCAAGCCATGCTCGTGCTCGAGCTCCCCAACACTCCGTTTGCATGCGCGTGACTGCACACACGCTCTCCTGCGAATCCCGCGTGCCCGTAGGGGCTCGACTGCTCCACTACTCACTGTTGTCGCTCACCGGCGCCGTCGCCTTCTCCCTTTCGCAAGTGGAGAAGAAGGCTTGACCTTTGTCAAGTTTCAAAAGAGGTGAGCTCTCCTTCATGCCATGAGCACGCACGTAGCCCAACTGGTCACCGCTCATGCCCAGCACTAGGGAGACCCAGATTCGAGTGCGAGGCTTCACAAATTTTTGTTGTGGCCATTTATTTTTGCCAGTGTGACACTGACACCTTGGCCTCACTGTCATACACACGCACGAGAGACCTACTGTCATACACACATGCACACAACCCCCTCCTTTTCTTTATGTTTTCACATTTTCCAGAAATTCCATTTCTGGAAAGTGGCACATTTCCATTTCTGGCAAGTCGAAATCTGGACATTCCAGGTCTGGCAGATTCGTTTTCTGTCCATTTCCATTTTAGGAAGGATATGACATATAGCAATTGTAAGCATTTTCATACAGCAACAAATACATATTATGTATCATTTTTTGGCTAGAAGAATCTAAATAATCCATTGGTGGCATTAGTTTTGGCATTTCAGCAAGTTTGGAGCATGTCATATTTACACAACTCGCTGTTTTGTTATTTTTGTGTGAATTATTGCAATCGTCATATGAGTAATGTTTCTACATGAATTGGAGCATAATCATGGCATATTACCGATAGAGTTTAGTTAATGCCAATATATGCACTGAGGTCACTGCCACAAGCTTGTTAACATGCTTAGATAATTTTGTTGTTTCCTACTTGTTGAAATCTACAAAGTCTGATACTGACAGAATTAAAACTTGTCATGTTTCCATGATGTTTCCCACTAATCTATAACTTTTCTGAACATTATCATTAAACATTGTTGTTATGCATTACCAATACATTCATGCCATACCTTTTGTTTCCATGCAAAACTACCATATCTTAACTTAAACTTGCTCTAATGATGCCATATTAATATAACAGTTTGCTCTTAATAATATGTTGCAACTTGTGAGTTCATTTTTAATTAATACATGCATCATATGTTTTTGCACCAATGTACATCTTGAAATATGCCAGTCATACTATAGTTGCATATCCTTTTTGAGCACACTGGATTCCTGTTGTGGACATATTTGCATTGCATAATGTTTTGCTCACCGTTGGAGCAATAGGTCATGTTGATGTTATGGAAAGATTTGCATTGCATAGTGTTTTGCTCACCGTTTGAGCTCGATGCACCGTTTTCGATGATCATTATATGGATTTCAACCAAAATCTTCCAATCTCTCCAGTGGCATACTCGGATCACCAAGACTCTACCCATAACCATTTTGTCTTCAATGATTCCCTCCTATTGATGTATCCCTCGTTCCGGTAGTACCATAGCTCCGTTCTTAACGTTCTTCATATGAATTCATGGTTAGAGTTGCATGTAGAATATGTTCTTTGCCATGCCATGCTTGTTTGTTCATTGGATGCTTGTTCTTCTTATGGGTAGTACTAGGAGATGAGTTTGAATCCGAGGACCCTATTGAGTACGTTCACGAGGAGAAAGGTTTCGATACCATTGAGGACATTTTAGGCAAGATGATCATTACCCCTAATATCACTTCTATCTTTACTTTCTAGTTGTTTCGTTCCTATTGCCATGTCGCAATACCTACTACTTGTCTGTCAGCCTCCTAAATTGCCATGATAAGCCTCTAACCCCACCAACCTTGATGAGGACATCAATACCATTGTTACACCCACAGCCCCTGCTGCTATACATACTGGACCAATTACTAGAGCTCGCGCACGCCAATTGAATTACCAGGTACTTTCGTTTCTTGGTAACGATTCTAATGTTCATGAGAATATGATGCTGCCTAAATTGGATACATTTGTTTTGCTTACAAATGAAGGGCCTAGCTTGGACAAGAAAGATGAACCTTGGAGCAAGTTCAAGCATGGAGATGATGGCATGCGCAAGGGGAACAAGAACGGAGTTACAAGTGATGATTCCAGGACTTTGAAGCCACCATAATGAGTGCATGAAGCATGTGACAAAATATACAAGATGCCACTTCATAAATTTCGTCCAGAGGCTATTTTAGGTGCTGCGTCACCTTATTATTGGGCCAGGCCCATGTATTTTCGAAGTACTTAAGTATAGGCTGTTTTTAGAGTCCGTATGTGTGGGGAAACAAGAGTTAGGGTTGGTTTCGGACCCCTCCACCAAGGGCCACAAAATTCCCCCTCTCTCCTCCATATATACAGCCCTTAGGGCATCGTTTAGACTTTGGGTTTTGTTTAGATTAAAAGTTCGCCATAGCTGCAACTTCGTGTACTTTGTTTGTGTTCAACGACCAGACCAAGGCGTCATAGAACCCCACCTTGATCAATAAAGCTTTCATCTTATATTCGCAATATCCAGATTGCAATCTCAGTTTCTTGCTTGTTCTTCGTTTGCTTGCAGGAAATAGACCCTCGTGGTCAGGTTGATCATGCTCCGGCGTGGTCAATAACCCTCGGAAGTTGGTTTAGCGATTGCTAAGGCGTGATGTCTCGCACGTTCGTAGTCGGATCTTCAAGGTCGACTCCCACAGAAAACGATAGCCACCATCTCATCGAAACATCGGGACACCTTTGCCTCTATCAAGTGGTATCAGATTTCCAGGTTGCTCGGTGAGATTTTATAGTTTTTCGTAGATTAGATCGAGTCTGTTCTTCATACCTACAGTCCACGAAAAAGCCAAAAAAAAATTAGGGTTAGTTCATCATATCCGAACCAATCTGAGCCTTTGCATAATCTTTTTAGAGTTTTTGCTTTGTTGAATTTGCGGTTGCATCGTCGTGTCAAGTTGCTGGTCTGTGAGTCTAGTCTTTTAGAGTTTCGAGTTCTGGTCATAAGTTGTCACGCCGCCGCCGCACCATCATCATCGCCTTGCCATCTACCACCATTGCTTATCCGCCACCGCTCTGAATCCGTATCCATATACCACCACCAATCTGTATCCATATACCACCACCAATCTGTATCCATATACCACCACCGCTACCATATACCACCACCGCTGCCATATACCACAACCATATATCCACCACCAATCCGAGTTCTTCTCATATTAGGTTTGTTTTTGAGATCAATCTAAATTCCGATTCGTGTTTCCTTGCCTGCGTAGGTCTCGAAAAAAAAGAGTCTGGAGACCCCCGGGCAGTTTTTAGGCCAAAATTTCGGCGACCAAAAATATTTTTTCCCTATCCTATTTTTAGGCTTTTCTGAGTTTTTTGAGCCACGTGCCATCATAGTGATTTTTTGTCGCACTTTTTCGTCATCGCTGCCCTGATTTCCGAAAAAAAGTCAAAAAAAATTTCGTGCCCATCCTATCAGTTTGACGAGGGAAGAGTTTTGAGACACTCGCCATTATAGTGATTTTTCGTAAAAAAAGAGGAGCGCAAAAAAAGAGCGAAAAAAAAGTTCCAGAGTGTGCTTTTCCCTTTTTTACGTGCAGCGCCATGATTTTGTTAGTGTTCTAGGCTCGCGTCTCTAGCACGGTCTAGCCTAGGACCAACACAGTACCGTCGTTGAGCGTTTATTCAACTTTGCATCTCTGAATTGATTATTGCTGACCCCTTTTGCTACCATATTATAAGCCTTCCTAGCTCCACATATATCTACGTCGTGCATTTGACTCTCCCTGGTAATCGCTCTATCCAAGCTTTGAGAGTTTTGACTACGACGGTTGCCGATCCCCGCCTGGTGCTGGGTAAGAACTGGTAAGAATTTGAGATTTGCTTGACGAATTTGTGACACTCCACCACCGCCATTTTCTAGTAGTCTGTAGGTTCATATTCTTGTGTATTTCTATTGCTGCTAACCATGCCAGGATCACAACCCGACGCGATTGACTGGGAGAACATGACGAACAAAAAGTTACATGATAAGTTTCATCAAATGATGAGTGGACAGGTGGAAGATGTGCTAAACAGATTTGAAGAGGCCATGGAGAAGATAGATGGCATGGAGAAGACATTTGAAACAAAGCTCGATAACAAGTTTGCTGAATTGCTTTCGCGTTTTCCACCACCGGCTGCTCGTGCCGCACCTCTGCACCAACAGCAACAACACCGACTACCTCCACGTCGGGAAACAACCCTCTGCCGAGCAAGCCGTGTCCCTCTTCAGCCTGGCCAAACAGTTGGTGCTGCTATTGATACTTCTGTGTCTCCTGCTGCTGATGTGGAGGAGGATGATTATGTGGGAGATTACGAGGATGAGGTTGATCAAAATCAGAACTACGTGCAACCACCAGCACCACAACCACCAGTTCGTCTACATGCAAATAATGGCAATGTTAGGGCTCCCCCTCATGTACGAGATCATGACCATCTCCCTAAACTGAAATTGAATATTCCACCATTTGAGGGTAGATATGTTCCTGATATATATCTTACTTGGGAGTTAGAAAATGAACAACGACTTACATGTTTACAATATCCTGAGGAGAGACGTGTTCCTGCTGTTGTTTGTGCTTTCACTAGCTTTGCATGTGTTTGGTGGTCTGAACATTGTAGATTATATCCTATTCCACCTACTTGGGCTGCTTTGAAAACTGCTATGCGTACTCGTTGGGTTCCACCATATTATCAACGTGAATTACTTCAAAAATTGCAGCGATTAAGACAAGGAAAAAATTCTGTAGAAGAATATTATTAGGAATTGCAAACTGGCATGATTAGATGTGGTATTGTTGAGGAGAATGAAGCTATGCTTGCACATTTTATGGGTGGATTAAATAGAGAGATTCAGACCATTCTAGAGTATAAGGAGTATACTAATATCACTCGTTTATTCCATCTTGCTTGTAAGCTAAACATGAAGTGCAGGATCGACAGGCATTAGCGCGGACTAACTTTTCTGCAGGTCGACCTTCATCATGGACACCACGTGCATCATCTACTTCCACACGTTCTGCTACACCGGCACCTCCGTCGGATGCCACCTCCAACCGTGACACAATAAAGCAGGCACAATCACCACTATCTGCCAAGAGCACACCTTCTGGGCCTGCAAAGAGCTCTTCTTCATCCATGGCATCAACAGGGAAAACACATGATATTATTTGTCGACGTTGCAAGGGTGGAGGTCATTATGCGAGAGAATGCCCATCTAAGCGTGTGATGATTGTTACTAAGGATGGTGGGTATGAGTCCGCTAGTGACTATGATGAGGAGACTTTGGCTCTTATTACACATGACGAACACGATGGAGACGATTCTGATCATGAGATGCAATACATGGCTCCTGAAGATGTTGACAGGTATGAATGTTTAGTTGCTCAACGTGTTTTGAGTGTGCAGGTTACACAAGCTGAGGAAAATCAGAGGCATAATTTGTTCCATACAAAGGGAGTTGTGAAGGAACGTTCTGTTTGCGTGATCACAGATGGAGGGAGTTGCAATAACTTGGCTAGCATGGAGATGGTGGAGAAGCTATCTCTCACCACAAGACCACATCCACATCCTTACTACATCCAATGGTTCAACAACAGCGGCAAGGTTAAGGTAACACGTACTGTTCGTGTGCATTTTAGTATCTCTACATATGCTGATTATGTTGATTGTGATGTGGTACCTATGCAAGCATGTTCCTTATTACTTGGTCGACCATGGCAATTTGATAAAAATTCTGTACACCATGGTAGAAACAATCAGTATACTCTTGTTCATAGGATAAAAATATTACTTTGCTTCCTATGACTCCTGATTCCATTTTGAAAGATGATATTAATAGAGCTAATAAAGCAAAACAGGAGAAAAATAAGAGTGAAAATCAGATTGTGGCTAAAGAATTTGAGCAACAAATGCATCCTAATAATAAACAATCTAGTGTTGCTTCTGAAATTAAATTGAAAAGTGCATGTTTACTTGCCACCAAATCTGATATTGATGATCTAGATTTTAGCAAATCTGTTTGCTATGCTTTTGTGTGCAAAGAGGCATTATTTTCATTCGAGGACGTGCCTTCCTCTTTGCCTCCTGCTGTCACTAACATTTTGCAGGAGTTCGCTGACGTCTTTCCACAAGACGTGCCACCGGGATTACCACCTATTCGAGGGATTGAGCATCAAATTGACTTAATTCCCAGTGCATCATTACCCAACCGTGCACCATACCGTACCAATCCAAAGGAGACGAAGGAGATTATGCGTCAAGTACAAGAACTGCTCGACAAAGGTTATATACGCGAATCCCTTAGTCCTTGTGTTGTTCCTATCATTTTAGTGCTAAAAAAGGATGGTACGTCGCGTATGTGCGTTGATTGTAGAGGCATTAATAATATTACTATTCATTATCGTCATCCTATTCCTAGGCTAGATGATATGCTTGATGAATTGAGTGGCTCTACAATATTCTTCAAAGTTGATTTGCGTAGTGGATACCATTAAATTCATATGAAATTGGGAGATGAATGGAAAACAACATTTAAAACTAAGTTTGGATTATATGAGTGGTTAGTCATGCCTTTTGGGTTAACTAATGCACCTAGTACTTTCATGAGGTTAATGAACGAAGTTTTACGTGCTTTCATTGGACGATTTGTGGTAGTTTACTTTGATGACATATTGATTTATAGCAAATATTTGGAAGAGCATTTGGAACATTTACATGCTGTTTTTATTTCTCTACGTGATGCACGTTTGTTTGGTAACCTTGGAAAGTGCACCTTTTGCACCGACTGAGTATCTTTTCTTGGCTATGTTGTTACTCCATGGGGAATTGAAGTTGATAAAGCCAAGATTGAAGCTATTGAGAGTTGGCCGCAGCCCAAAACGGTCACACAAGTGAGGAGTTTCCTTGGCCTCGCTGGTTTCTATAGGCGTTTTGTGAGAGATTTCAGCACCATTGCTGCACCTCTCAACGAGCTGACAAAGAAGGATGTGCCTTTTGTTTGGGGTACCGCACAGGAAGAAGCCTTCACGGTATTGAAAGATAAGTTGACACATGCTCCTTTACTTCAACTTCCTAATTTCAATAAGACTTTTGAGCTTGAATGTGATGCTAGTGGAATTGGATTAGGAGGTGTGTTATTACAAGATGGCAAACCTGTTGCATACTTTTCTGAAAAATTGAGTGGGCCTAGTCTGAACTATTCTACTTATGATAAGAATTATATGCTCTTGTTCAGACCTTAGAAACATGGCAACATTATTTATGGCCCAAGGAATTTGTTATACATTCTGATCATGAATCTTTGAAACACATTAAAAGTCAAGCAAAACTGAACCGTAGACATGCTAAATGGGTTGAATTCATTGAGACTTTCCCTTATGTCATTAAACACAAGAAGGGTGAAGAAAATGTTATTGCTGATGCATTGTCTCGTCGTTTGGAGACCATCAAAGATCAATATGTTCATGATGCTGAATTTAAAGATGTATTGCAGAAATGTAAGGAAGGGAGAACTTGGAACAAGTTCGTTCTTAACGATGGATTTGTGTTTCGTGCTAACAAGCTATGCATTCCAGCTAGCTTCATTCGTCTTTTGTTGTTGCAGGAGGCGCATGGAGGATGATTAATGGGACACTTTGGCGTCAAGAAGATGGAGGATATACTTGCTACACATTTCTTTTGGCCAAAGATGAGACAGGATGTTGAGCATTTTGTTGCTCGCTGCACTACATGTTTATGGGCTAAGTTGGGGACTAAACTGCTTTTTAGTACTACTTGTCACCCCCAAACTGATGGACAAACTGAAGTAGTCAATAGAACATCGTCTACTATGCTTAGGGATGTTTTGAAGAATAACTAGAAAATGTGGGAAGAATGCTTGCCTCATATTGAATTTGCTTATAATCGTTCATTGCATTCTACTACTAAGATGTGCCCTTTTGAAATTGTATATGGTTTCCTACGTCGTGCACCTATTGATTTGTTGCCTCTTCCATCTTCGGAGAAGGTTAATTTTGATGCTAAAGAACGTGCTGAATGGATTTTAAAAATGCATGAGTTAACTAAGGAAAACATTGAGCGTATGAATGCTAAATATAAACTTGCTGGAGATAAGGGTAGAAAAAATGTTGTGTTTGCACCTGGAGATCTTGTTTGGTTACATTTGCGTAAGGATAGATTTCCTAATTTGCGCAAATCAAAGCTAATGCCACGTGCTGATGGTCCTTTTAAGGTGTTAGAGAAAATAAATGATAATGCATATAAACTTGAGCTGCCTGCAGATTTTGGGGTTAGTCCCACTTTTAACATTGTAGATTTGAAGCCTTATTTTGGTGAGGACGATGAACTTTCATTGAGGATGACTTCATTTCAAGAAGGGGATGATGATGAGGACATCAATACCATTGTTACACCCACAGCCCCTGCTGCTATACATACTGGAACAATTACTAGAGCTCGAGCACGCCAATTGAATTATCAGGTACTTTCGTTTCTTGGTAACGATTCTAATGTTCATGAGAATATGATGTTGCCTAAATTGGATACATTTGTTTTGCTTACAAATGAAGGGCCTAGCTTGGGCAAGAAAGATGAACCTTGGAGCAAGTTCAAGCATGGAGATGATGGCATGCGCAAGGGGAACAAGAACGGAGTTACAAGTGATGATTCCAGGACTTTGAAGCCACCATAATGAGTGCATGAAGCATGGGACGAAATATACAAGATGCCACTTCATAAATTTCGTCCAGAGGCTATTTTAGGTGTTGCGTCACCTTATTATTGGGCCAGGCCCATGTATTTTCGAAGTACTTAAGTATAGGCTGTTTTTAGAGTCCGTATGTGTGGGGAAACAAGAGTTAGGGTTGGTTTCGGACCCCTCCACCAAGGGCCACGAAATTCCCCCTCTCTCGTCCATATATATAGCCCTTAGGGCATCGTTTAGACTTTGGGTTTTGTTTAGATTAAAAGTTTGCCATAGCTGCAACTTCGCGTACTTCGTTTGTGTTCAACGACCAGACCAAGGCGTCACAGAACCCCACCTTGATCAATAAATCTTTCATCTTATATTCGCAATATCCAGATTGCAATCTCAGTTTCTTGCTTGTTCTTCGTTTGCTTGCAGGAAACAGACCCTCGTGGTCAGGTTGATCGTGCTCCGGCGTGGTCAATAACCCTTGGAAGTTGGTTTAGCGATTGCTAAGGCGCGACGTCTCGCACGTTCGTAGTCGGATCGTCAAGGTCGACTCCCACAGAAAACGATAGCCACCATCTCATCGAAACATCGGGACACCTTTGCCTCTATCAAACCTAGCAAACCGTTAAAAAAACCCTAGCAAACCGTTGTTTGGCTATGTTACCGCTTTCTCAGCCCCTCTTATATGTTGCTAGTTGTTGCTGTGGTGTAGTTTATTCCATGATGGGACATATCATGGGATATCACAATATCTCTTATTTAATTAATATATCTATATATTGGTAAATGGTGGAACACTTGGCCTTTTTGCCTGGTGTTTTGTTCCATTCTTGTCGCCCTAGTTCCCGTCATACTGGTGTTATGTTCCTTGATTTGCGTTCCTTACATGGTCGGGGTTTATGGGGCCCCCTTGATAGTTCGCTTTGAATAAAACTCTTCCAGCAAGGGCCAACTTTGGTTTTACCATTTGCCTAATAACAAATAAAATTTGCATAGGGGGTAATTAACCCGATGATTCTTAATCAACAAACCGGACCATTGCTCCTCATGAGTGTTGGTCCAAAAGGGGTGGCCGGCAGGTCCAAAACGGCGAAACTCGAGCTCTAGTTTTACTCGTAGCTTGTCCCATCCGATCATGGCCTGACATGAGATACGCGCGGCTCCTGTCGAGGTGTCGGCATGTCAGGAGGTATTGCTGGTTTTGTTTTACCATTGTCAAAATGTCTTGTGCACCGGGATTCCGAGCTTGATCGGGGTGTCCCGAGATGGAGATTTTCCTCCACGAATCGTGAGAGCTTGTAATGGACTAAGTTGGGACACCCCTGTAGGGTTTAATCTTTTTGAGAGCCGTTCCCGCGGTTATGGGCAACTTGGAAATTTATGATATCCGGTTGTAGTGAACCTGACACCAAATTCAAATAAAATACATGAACCGCATGTGGAACCATGATCATCTCTTTTCGACAAAGTTCGGGAAGAGAACATGGTGGGGTTATGATTGCAACATAAGTAGTTCAGGATCAATTCTTGATCATTACCAGTTTGGGACCGTTATGCGTAGTCTCTCTTCTTATTCTTGTACTCGTAAATTAGCCACTTAAACCTGCTTAGTGCTTGCTGCAACGTCACCACTTACCCATGCCATACCCATTTAAGCTTTGTTAGTTTTGACACAGTGGGTAATGAGATTGCTTAGTCCCCGTGGCTCACAGATTACTACAAACAAAGTTGCAGGTACCACTGATATATACATAGGTGATGCAACCGAGCTCCAGTGGGAGTTTAACGAGGATTGTGGGCGTTTCGATGTCTCGTCTCCGGACAATCAGTAGTCGCTCTTAGTCAGATAGATCTCGGGATCTGTAGCAGGGCTGGTTATGTCATTTTTGTTGGGTAACGTTGCATGGAAAACAAAAAATTTCTATGCACACACAAGATCTATTCATGGAGATGCATAGCAACGAAGGGGGAGAGTGTGTCTAGATACCCTCGTAGACCGTAAGCGGAAGCGTTTCACAACACGGTTGATGTAGTCAAACTTTCTTCGCGATCCAACCGATGTAGTACCGAGCGTACGACACCTCCGCATTCTGCACACGTTCAGCTCAGTGATGTCCTCCACCTTCTTGATCCAGCAAGATGGTAAGGTAGTAGATGAATTCCGGCAGCACGACGGTCTGGTGACGATAATGTGATCTTCCCAGGGCTTCGCCTAAGCACTACGAAAATATGACCGAGGGAGTAAACGGTGGACGGGGGCGCCGCACACGGCTAAGACAATGTTGTGTCCTTTTGTGGTGCCCCCTC
>NC_041382.1:350946525-350953000 GCF_002162155.2 Triticum dicoccoides | reverse complement strand
ATATATAGGTGGGAGGGGAGGGAAGGCAGCCAGGCGCACCCTAGGGCTGGCCGCCAGCTTCTAGGGCCCCTGCCATGCCCTGCGCCCCCTGCCATATTTCCCCAAAGGGGAAAGTAAGGAGAAGGAGGGGGAAGGAAAGGGGAGACCTAGTCTCCACTTTCCTTCTCCCATAGGGCTGGACAGCTATGGGGGTGCACCAACCCCTTTGTGGGCTGGTGTGTTCCCTCTCTTGTCCCATAAGGCCCATAGCTTTGCCGGGGGGGGGGTGCCCGGAACACCTTCCCGTAACCCGATAAGTACCCGCTACTACCCGAAACACTTCTAGTGTCCAAATACCCTCGTCCTATATATATATATACATATTTACCTCTCAACCATTTTGAGACTCCTCTTCTTGTCCATGATCTCATCCAGGACTTTGAACAACATTCGGTCACCAAAACACATAACTCATATAGCCTTATATCGTCAATGAACGTTAAGCGTGCGGGGCCTACGGGTTCAAGAACTATGTAGACATGACCGAGACACCTCTCTGGTCAATAACCAATAGCGGAACCTGGATGCCCATATTGGCTCCTACATATTCTACAAATATCTTTATCGGTCAAACCGTTATGACAACACACACAATTCCCATTGTCCATTGGTATGTTACTTGCCTGAAATTCGATCGTCGGTATCTTGATACCTAGTTCAATCTCGTTACTGGCAAGTCTCTTTACTCGTCTCGTAATACATCATCCTATAACTAACTCATTCGTCACTTTGCTCACGAGGCTTCTTATGATGTGCATTACTGAGAGGGCCCAGAGATACCTCTCCAATACTCGGAGTGACAAATCCTAATCTCGATCTATGCCAACTTAACAAACACCTTCGGAGATACCTGTAGAGCATCTTTATGATCAACCAGTTACGTTGTGATGTTTGATAGCACACAAGGTATTCCTCCGGTATCCGGGAGTTGCATAATCTCATAATTGAAGGAATATGTATTTGACATGATGAAAGCAATAATAATAAACTAAACGATCATTATGCTAAGCTAACGGATGGGTCTTGTACATCACATCATTCTCCTAATAATGTGATCCTGTTATGAAATGACAACACATGTCTATGGTTAGGAAACCTTAACCATCTTTGATCAATGAGCTAGTCTAGTAGATGCTTACTAGGGACACGATATTTGTTTATGTATTCACACATGTATTTAAATTTCCGATCAATACAATTCTAGCATGAATAATAAACCTTTATCATGAATAAGGAAGTATAAAATAACGACTTTATTATTGCCTCTAGGGCATATTTCCTTTAGTCTCCCACTTGCACTAGAGTCAATAATCTAGATTACATTGTGATGAATCTAACACCCATGGAGTCTTGGTGTTGATAATGTTTTGCTCGCGAAACAGGCTTAGTCAACCGGTCTGCCACATTCAGATCCATATGCACTTTGCAAATTTCTATGTCTCCATCCTTGACCTTTTCATGAATGGAGTTGAAGCATCTCTAGATGTGTTTGGTTCTCTTGTGAAACCTGGATTCCTTCGCCAAGGCAATTTCTCAAGTGTTGTCGCAAAAGATTTTCATTGGACCCGATGCACTAGGTATTACACCTAGATCGGATATGAACTCCTTCATCCAGACTCCTTCATGCGCTGCTTATGAAAGCACCATATGTACTCCACTTAACACGTAGATCCCGCCACCATGCTCTGCTTGAAACTGCACCAACTGACAGCTCCACTATTCAATATAAACACGTATCCGGTTGTTACTTAGAGTCATCTGGATAAGTGTCGAAGCTTGCATCGACGTAACCATTTACGACGAGCTCTTCATCACCTCCATAAACGAGAAACATATCCTTGGTCCTTTTCAGGTACTTCAGGATGTTCTTGACCGCTATCCAGTGATCCACTCTTGGATTACTTCGGTACGTCCCTGCCAAACTTATGGCAAGGTACACAACAGGTCTGGTACAAAACAGAGCCTACATGATAGAACCTATGGCCGAGGCATAGGGAATGACTTTCATTTCCTCTGTATCTTCTGTAGTGGTCGGGCTTTGAGCTTGACTCAAATTCACACCTTGTAATACAGGCAAGAACCCTTTGTTTGACTGATCCATTTTGAACTTCTTCAAAATGTTATCAAGGTATGTGCCTTGTGAAAGTCTAATTAAGCGCCTTGATCTATCTCTATAGATCTTGATGCCTAATATATAAGCAGCTTCACCGAGATCTTTCATTGAAAAAATCTTATTCAAGTATCCTTTTATGATATCCATAAATTCTATATCATTTCCGATCAACAATATGTCATCCACATATAATATCAGAAATGCTACAGAGCGCCCACTCACTCTCTTGTAAATACAGGTTTCACCATAAGTCTATATAAAACCATATGCTTTGCTCACCTCATCAAAGTGTATATTCCAACTCCGAGATGATTGCACCAGTCCATAGATGGATCACTGGAGCTTGCACACTTTGAAAGCACCTTTAGGATCGACAAAACCTTCTGGTTGCATCATATACAACTCTTCCTTAAGAAATCCATTTAGGAATGCAGTTTTGACGTCCATTTGCCAAATTCCATAATTATAAAATGCGAAAATTGCTAACATGATTTGGACCAACTTAAGCATCGCTAGAGTGAGAAAGTCCTTGAACTTGTCGAAAACCTTTCGCGATAAATCGAGCTTTGTAGACAGTAACATTACCATCAGGGTCAGTCTTCTTCTTGAAGATCCATTTATTCTCAATGGCTTGCCGATCATCGGGCAAGTCCACTAAAGTCCACACTTTGTTCTCATACATGGATCCTATCTCACATTTCATGGCCTCAAGCTATTTATCAGAATTTGGGCTCATCATAGCTTCTTCATAGTTCATAGGTTCGCCTTGGTCTAGTAATATGACTTCCAAAATAGGATTACTATACCACTCTCACTACAAAAAATCCACTTCCGTAATGATACGTGTTTGTCACAGTAGGTCACGTTTTCTGTCATGCATGTACATCCATGACGATTTTATGACAGAATCAACATAGTCATACCTGTGCTGTCGTACAAGTGTTCCATGACTATACCAAAATTATCATCACAGAAGTGTCCACTTCCATGATGATAAATGGCGCATCATGGAAGTGTTTTCATCAAGGGTAACCGACACATGGCATCCATCATAACGGGTCGATGTTAAGCTATTGGGTTCCGGTTTGGATCCAATAACCTGTTAACAACCACGACCAATGGGGATTTTCTACGTGTAAAATTCTCATTCACCGGAGGATCCACGTGTCGGCTCAGCGTTGGGAAAGATGTCATCCACTCATTGTACGGGAGGCGCTTATGATACGTGGGCATGTGGCAACGCCCAACAGTGGCCCACTTAGGTGAAAGAGGTCGGCCCATATAGAGCCAACTTGTGTCTGGTCCATTTAAGCCCACAGCCCATAAGAGATGTGCCAATTCAGCCCGTCAACGGCCCGTTAACTATTTGACACCATTGCAGCCCATCGTCAGTTCGAGCCCGTTAACAGCCCGCTATATGTTTGGGCTCAATATCGGCCCCATGTGGTTTTGGCCTGTTACCGGACCATTCAAGGGATGGGCCAATTTTTAGGATGTTCGTCTATCAGCCTTTTAGCGACCCATTTAAGTGCTGGGACAATTTCTAGCCCGGTGTGTCTTTCAGCCCATTAAGAACCCATGAGTTAGTCTGGCCATTTGCAGTTGGACCTGAGTTTTGGCCTCTTAACGACCCATGCTCTTCATGACCAATACCATCCCGGTTTCTCTTTCGGCCTACTAAAGGCCCACAACACAGTTGGGCCATATAAAGTGATGTAGGGTAGGAACCCTATTGCCCGATCTTTCATGAAACGAGCGGAATCCCGCGAAGAACACGAAGAACACAAAGGGGAAAATGAGAGAAAACACTCAAACCAACATGAATAGATCACACATGTGCTAGATCCTCGAATACATAAAGCAAGATACACGATCCACGATCAACTAGGGACGATACACGGTAACTGGTCTTCTCTGTGAGGAGGTCTTGAATCCACGAGGGGATCTTCCCTTAGAAAGGGGGCTTGAATCCAAAGGGATCTTCTCAGAAGAGGCCGCGGTCTCTAGCAAGGAGGAGATCCGATATGGATGAGCATAGCTCTATCTCTCAAATGAGCTAAACCAACGCTAACTTTAGAAAGGAGGTGGAGGTGGTCTATTTATAGTCTTAGCCACGAAGGGGTAAGTGGGAGAGGGGTACAAGGCCAAAGGCCCGCGGCTGCACACAGGCAGGTACCAGACGGCCGGTGGGGGTCGGACGTCCGGTGGCTCAGGACGGTCCGGACATCCGGTGTGCGTCGGGCGTCCGCTGATTCTTCTCGGGACAGGTGGTGTCGGACGTCCGGTCGGCGTCGGTCGTCCGACGTTTTGCTTCGGGATCGGTGGCACCGGATTTCCGGTAAGCGCCGAACGTCCGGTGCCTGGGACTTGTCGGACGTCCGGTGTTCGTCGGTCGTTCGGCGGCTGTAGAGGGTCGGACGTCTGGTGGCTTCCGGTCATCCGGTCGCTGAAGACTCTGCAGTTCCTTCTTCTTCCGTCTTCTCTTCTAGGCTTCCCTCGCGGATGGTGTAGGTGTTCCTTGGCGCTTGCACTCCTCGTCATCCGTGAAGTTCCGACAATACCTATGCATGCACACGAGAGGGGGGTCAAGTAGTATACCATCCTCGAAGGGGTCAAGTGAGCACGTGTAAATGAGATGATTCACCTTTATGTATGTGAAGTAGATGTCGCACGTGTCACTTGCCAAACAGACTCTTGACATGGTGATGTCCATAGGATGCTCCGCATCATCTCCCCTCCCTTGGGAAAGATCCGACCTCGGATCGTAATCCAAATCACCATGGGAAAGAGATGGCGTCGCCGTGTAGGAGTGGTCGATCACCAAGTTCTCGTCATCTTGAAGCTCGAAATGGGCACTCTCCAATGTCGCACCGTCTAGTGATTCCCTCAAAATGAGCAAGGACAACAAACACTTGGAAAAACAAATGTGGTTAGCGTTAGTGCAAAACCAAACATTCAAGAGGTTATTTACCAAACAAGTGTCGTCATCATGCAAAGCATATGGTTTGACAAAGGATTGTGACATGGCATGTAAGCACATAAATTGAGCATAATCAAGGATATCATGGGGACAAGCATGTAAATGTGAGGTATTGATGCAAATATGTTGGACAAGTGAAGAAGCAACTACCTCAAGTTCATAGCAATCATTCACAAATTGCTCAATGAAAGGTATATGGTAGGCATAGGAATCATTCACAACACCAAATAAAATGAAGTGTCTAAACACATGTGTCAAGTGCAAGACAATCCAAGCATAGTGTGCATTTGGTGTAGTGAATATCGTGTGGCACTCAACACAATAGAAAGAGCAATTGTTCATCATGTGTAAGGCAATCAAGTCAAGCATAGTAATCGAGTCGTGCAAGCTAGTAGTGCGAAGATGCAACATACTAGAGGAAATCATGGCAATCATGTCATGTGAGCAAATAACAGACATAGACAATGCACAAGACATATAGCAAGCACGAACACAAAGCAAAATGAAAGTATCATCATATGCATGGGGCACAAAGCAAACATGGCAATAACAAGCAATGTCTCCACCAAGCTTGCAAATACACATACAAGTATGAGAATCAATCATCATGTGTAATGCAAAGCATGGGTCACGAATGCATGTGTAACACCCCGGATGTAACTTTCCCTATTTGTACTCCAACTCTTGCCGTTTCTGGCGTTAAGTTATTTTATTTCCTCGGGTTCGGGTTTTGTCTCCGTGTGTTGTTGTCTTTGTCATGCATCTCATATCATGTCATCATGTGCATTGCATTTGCATACGTGTTCATCTCATGCATTCGAGCATTTTCCCCGTTGTCTGTTTTGCATTCCGGCGCTTCGTTCTCCTCCGGTGGTCATTTCTAGCTTTCTTTCGTGTGTGGGGATTAAACATTTCCGGATTGGACCTAGATTTGCCAAGCGGACTTGGTTTACTACCGGTAGACCGCCTGTCAAGTTTCGTATCATTTGGACTTCGTTTGATACCCCAACGGTTAACCGAGGGACCGAAAAGGCCTCGTGTGTGTTGCAGCCCAACACCCCTCCAATTTGGCCCAAAACCCACCAAACTCTGCTCCATGTCCTAGAGCGTTCGATCACGATCGCGTGGCCGAAAACCGCACCTCATTTGGACTCTCCTAGCTTCCCCTATGCCTATATATACACCCCCATTCCAATTCGCGGATCCTCTCCCCCTAACCCTAAAAAATCACAGATCCGCCGCTCCGGACGTGTCCGGGCGGAGCTGGACAACGTCCGCCGCCCCCGCGCCCAGCCAGGACGCGCCACGTGGCGCCCGGCGCCCGCCGCCGCCGCGGCCCGCAG
>NC_041382.1:350913499-350946237 GCF_002162155.2 Triticum dicoccoides | reverse complement strand
CCGCCACCGGCCGCGCCGGCCTCTCCGTCGCCCGGATCCGCCCCGGCCGCGGCCTCCCTCCGGCGCCGCCCGTCTTCCTCCGACCAAGGCGCCATTTCCGGCGAGGAGCTACAGTGCAGATCCGGCCATGCCTCGGGTTGCGTGCCCGGAACCCTAGATCTGATCCGGGGTAGTTTTTTTACTAAGTCCCGGAATTCTTGTTCCATATGCTCATGTTCGAGGTCCCGTAACTTTGCATCCGTAGCTCCGATTTGAGCATATAGTATATCAAAATGTTCGCCTCGACGAGTACATCATTTCATTCCATTGCATCATTTTCATTTGAGTTGATCTTGATGCCCGAAATGCTGTTAGAAGAGGGCTTCATGAGTTAATTGTCAGATCTGCTAGTTCATCTTAGACTTTTGTCATTTTTGCCATGATTATTGTGTGCATGATATGCCTGTGAGTCCTTCATATGTTCTGTTAAGCATCTTATTATCTTGCCATAGGTGCAACCCATGCATTTTTAGGATGTGTGTGGTGACTTGTGCAAGCTTGCAAAGTGAGGCACCCGGTAAATCTGTTTTCAGGGACTTAGTAGTTTTCACTAAGTCTGGGATTATTTAGTTCATGATGCCATATGTTCATGTTGGTTCCTAGTGATCCGTGCCTCTTTTGAGGATGATAAGTAAGGGAGTTTTGTTAATCTTGTTATGCTCTATCCATCCATGTCTTTGTTTGCAATTATGGAGCACCCTAGCTTGAGTCAATCGAGCTCTACTTTTGCTTCGTTGCGAATCTGGGCAGATCGTCAACTTGTTTGCGATTTTGCCGATGTTATTGTAGTTGATCCGTGCATGCTATGCTATTGTTCTTGCCATGTCTAGCTTGTATTTTGTGCCTTATTTATGGGTGTATGCTTGTATTGCCATGACTTGTACCGTAGTGAGTGCATCGAGCTCGTAAACATGCCTTCGTGAGTTATATTTCAGCATGTCCCAGTTTTCACCAAGTCTGAAAACTAATTTTGTTTTTGCTATGTTCGCGTGCTTGCAATTGTATTTTCTGATCCCTTTTGGCTCAAGGTCACTAAGGGACTTTTGTTAAGCTTGTTGAGTAGCTCCATGCCATGTCTTTCCTTGTCATGTTCAGGTCCTGTAGCATGTTGTTTTGTTGCTCCGAAGAGGGCTATATGATCTGAAATTCCAGACAAGTGTTAATTTCACTAAGTCCGAGATCTGTTTTACCATTTGCGTTTTTGCCATGCTTGTTTGAACCTCCTAATGGATGAATTGGCCGTAGCTCAGTGCTAGTCTTTTGTTAAGCATCTTGTATGCATCACTGCCATGTATTTTGTTGTCATTTTTGGTGGCTGTAGCATGTTCATTTCGTTGCATTTAGATGCCTACTTGCTGTAAATTGCAGACCGGTGTCATTTTTGAATCGCTTGCCATTTCCAAACCGTAACTCCGATTCCGGCGTTCTTTATATCTTTTTCCATCTTTCCAGTGGCACACTTGGTTTTCCAAGTTGAGGCCAGCTTCATGCATTTCCTATCATATCTTGCATTTTGCATCTCGCATCGCATCCCGCATAGCATGTCATCTTTGCATTGTGTTGTTTGAGTTTGCACGTGGTTGATTGTATCCTTGTTGCTTGTTTGTCTTGTTTGGGTAGAGCCGGGAGACGAGTTCGCTAATGAGGAGCCCGTTGAGCTTGCTCTTGAGGATCCAGTCAACTCTGACAACTGTGTAGGCAAGATGATCATACCCTCGAAATCACTACTATCTTTGCTATGCTAGTTTGCTCGCTCTTTGCTATGCCAATGCTACGATGCCTACCATTTGCTTGTCAGCCTCCCAAATTGCCATGTAAAACCTCTAACCCACCATGTCCTAGCAAACCGTTGATTGGCTATGTTACCGCTTTGCTCAGCCCCTCTTATAGCGTTGCTAGTTGCAAGTGAAGATTGGAGGCCGTTCCTTGTTGGAACATTTATTTACTTGTTGGGATATCACTAAATTGCTATGTTATCTTAATGCATCTATATACTTGGTGAAGGGTGGAAGGCTCGGCCTCTCGCCTAGTGTTTTGTTCCACTCTTGCCGCCCTAGTTTCCGTCATATCGGTGTTATGTTCCCGGATTTTGCGTTCCTTACGCGGTTGGGTTATAATGGGAACCCCTTGATAGTTCGCCTTGATTAAAGCTTTTCCAGCAATGCCCAACATTGGTCTTACCATTTGCACCTAGACTTTTCTTTCCCTTGGGTTCTGCAGACTCAAGGGTCATCTTATTTTAACCCCCCCCGGGCCAGTGCTCCTCTGAGTGTTGGTCCAAACTAGAGCCCCTTGCAGCGCCACCTCGGGGAAACTCGAGGGCTGGTTTTAGTTGTACGGATTGCTTATCTGAGTGTGCCCCGAGAAAGAGATATGTGCAGCTCCTATCGGGATTTGTCGGCACATTCGGGCGGTGTTGCTGGTCTTGTTTTAACCTGTCGAATTGTCTTGTTGTACCGGGTTACCGAGTCTGATCGGTGTGTCTCGGGTGGAGGTCTATTCCTTCGTTGACCGTGAGAGCTTGTCATGGGCTAAGTTGGGACTCCCCTGCAGGGATTGAACTTTCGAAAGCCGTGCCCACGGTTATGGGCAGATGGGAATTTGTTAATGTCCGGTTGTAGATAACTTGAACTAAACTTAATTAAAATGAATCAACTGATTGTGTTACCATGATGGCCTCTTCTCGGCGGAGTCCGGGAAGTGGACACGGTGTTGGAGTAATGTTTGCGTAGGTTGTTCTTTAGATTCTCGCTCGCGCTTTGCCTCCTCTTCTCGCTCTCTTTTGCGTATAAGTTAGCCACCACATATGCTAGTTGCTTGCTGCAGCTCCACATATATATATTGCCTTACCCTTCCTATAAGCTTAAATAGTCTTGATCACGAGGGTGCGAGATTGCTGAGTCCCTGTGGCTCACAGATTCCTACTACACCAGTTGTAGGTCCAGGTGATTCCGCTCCAGGTGATGCATATGAGCTCAAATGGGAGTTCGACGAAGACTCTCAGCGATACTATGTTTCATTTCTCGACGATCAGTAGTGGTGCCCAGTTGAGGGTGATTGGGACCGTGTCGCATGTTGGGTTCTCTTTCATTTTGGCGCCGTAGTCGGGCCATGAGTGTTTGGATGATGTAATGTTATTTATGTACTTGATTGACGTGGCGAGTGTAAGCCAACTATGTTCTCCCCTTTTATTGTTATATTACATGGGATGTTTGTGAAGATTGCCTAACTAGCGACATATGCCTTCAATGCGATTATATCTCTAAGTCGTGCCTCGACACGTGGGAGCTATAGTCGCATCTAGGGTGTTATAGCATGGCAAAAGCATAGTAATGAGCATAACATGCAAAGTGAACATGGCAAGATGGGCATAGAATATGTAGTGGACAATAACCCATAGCCAAGTGAGGGTCATGTAGAAGAAATGTGCGAAGTCTTTGCACGAAGAGGGCGGCGTGAAAGACAATCCATGGGATCCCAAGTCATCATTGCTCTCTAGAGCTCGTTTTGTCAACTCGTGGGATTGCGAGGTTGACAAGAATTCATGGGTACCTACATGAAAGAGACACAAACCAAAGAAATTGTGCGCGTGGTAAATATACACATCATCCATCATGATGTGTATTTGCACGTGGAAGTTAGCACAAGATAAACCCTGGGCGAAGTTACGATTTTATCAATAAGACAATTTTATAGGAGCAACGCAAAACCTAAGAGTTGTGAAGGAACGATAAATGTTTGTTGGCTTGCAGAATCAATGGATTATTCCGAACGCAGTTCGTGGCCAAGAGAAATTCTGCAATGCTTGTGAGGATGACCGAGTGTTAGAATGCGAGATTCGCTAAACCGTATACAAGGTAATGATTTGGGTGCGGGATGGATTGATCACCATACCGACTTACTCTTATTATTCGCCTTGCTATATGGGATGGTAAATCTGAGTGACTTACCTATAGTAGAGAGATGACGGTATTAAACCTTGTTTGAACCTTAGAATGGTATAAGAAATTTTTCCCTTGTACAAGGAAGCTTTTGCCAACCGTAGGTTATATGGTGAGGATCAACCCAGACCCATTTCCTGCAGGAGAAACCATAAATTGTTGACCACATGAGATATCGATTAGTTGTTTAGTACTGGCGCCAGACCCGTCAGGTAAGAAGACCCAGTCGCGGAATAACCTTATCAAGATGAAAGGATAGAAGAATTGTGGTAAAGGTTATGCCACTACCCAAAGAGCCAGAGAAGGAATTATCCTTACGATCTGAGAAGACCGGCCCTGTCAAGAATAGGGATGGAGTATATGAGTATTGATGGGACTGTAACAATGTTTCTAAGGGTGGTAGCACCCGAGACCCTGGAGACGATTGATGGATTTTGAGAAGACCCCAAACTTAACCTATTTCTTTCTAGCCTCTCCGAATCTCGAGGACGAGATTCATTTTAAGGGTGGTAGGTTTGTAACATCCCAAAATTCTAAATTTTGGAATGTTATAATAAATAGATAGATTTAACTGATTGTTTGATTGATTGTCTGAAAGTGAGTGAATTCGAAACTTTTTGAAAGTTAAATGAGAGGGAATAAAAGAACTTTCCCAAACTTTCATATTTGCTTTCTGATCTCCATGAATTCAAATTCTTTTCAAATACAAAACCCTTGAGCGAAGATGATATGACTTCTTCCATTTAAATTAAATGAAAGGCTATTTGAAAATAATTGGATTTCATTTGGAAATATTTCAATTCATAAACTTCATGCAGCTCAATGATTTTCATGAAGAAGATAAAAGGACTTCTTCAAATTATATGAAATATGAGTTGGGAGTTTCAAAGAATTAAATTCAAAGTTCTTTTAAATTTATTTTCAATTTGGAGTTATTTGAGTTTTATTCAAATTATTTTTCTCCAAAAATAAAATATATGGAAATTAGGGTAACATGATTCCCTACAACAGAAAATTGGAGAGAAATAAATTTGAAATCATTTTGATATTTCGAAAATGATTTTTATTGGATTTTATTAGACCAGTAGCACTCTTTGAATTATCTGAATTTGTGTGAATTTTATTTAATGCTAGGAAAATGTTCATCTTGTAGAAATCTTTTTCTAAAATTTTATATATATAATATGCCTATATAAAGTTTTATTTTATTTTCGTTTTTTAGTTTACCGCATTCTGTTTAAAAAAAAAACTGCGCGCGCGCCTGAAACTAACTATCGCCTACGTACGCATCATAGTACCAGCGAGCGCCCTATTTTTTTCTTTATCCTATATGGGCCAGGCCCAGCCAGTTTTTTCTCTCTTCTCCTTAGGCCGAATTTTGCAAAAAAAAAAAAAACTGCACCGCAGCGGCCGGCCGAAGGCCTTTAGCCCATCCGCCTCTTTTCTTCTCTGTTTCGTATATTTTCATCTACATTTAGTCCCACATTGCCTAGCCTTTGACCCTTAAGCCTCTTTTTCACCAATAAATATAGACCCATAGAGCCTCCAAAAATCATCCGATTCGGGTTAAATCAATATTTTGGTTTGACTAGATCCATTTAAGAAAAATATTTTTTCTCCTCTCCGGCGCGACTTCTGGAAGTTGTCTCCTCTCTCCAAAGTCATCTTTTCTCTGCCTTATAAAAGTATCTTTCTTTTCTTTTTTTCTCTTTATATACTTTCGTAGTTTATTATTTTTTAGACTAATACGATAGAATAATTAGATTATCAATTAGTCTACGTATTTATACGTTAGACCTTAGCCGTAGCTATTTTTTCTTTCGTAAAACAGCTTGGTCCTGATTTTTCAAATAGCCATAACTTTTCACTCGTTTATCCAAATTAGATGAAACCAACGCCTATAGCTTCGTCTTGTTTTCACCTATCCAGAGAACCTGTCACATCAACTTTTTGAAATTTCAAATTTCGAATTTTGTTCAGATTCATATTCAAACTTCTTTTGATCATATCTTTTTATCCGTAACTCCGTTTCAGTTGATTCTTTTTGCAAATCAAAGCTCTTGACCTAAACTTTTTGATAAGGCCAAATTCACATAATTTTGGTACTGTTAGAAATTGTTTTATGTTGCAAGAGTTATTTGCTTGGTTTTGACGTTTTCTGAATTGTCTTCTTCGTTCTACCCGATCTTTTGAGTGATTGCTTATGTGTGGTTACTATTGCTTGATTACGATAGATTGACCGGAGTGTGACGAGTAGAGTTATCAAGATTTTTGAGTGCGAATCATCTTCATCAACATTGCAGGCAAGTTCACACTTTGATCATACCTTTTTCATACCCAGTTTTATGCATTAGTTTCACCCTCAAACATTGCATGAGTAGGATTGATAACATGTGGGAATTGGGAAGTAGTTGATGAGGTAGGAACCTATTGCCCTGCATTCAAACCTTGGGAGTTACTTTTACATTATGCTTACATTGCCATGCTCGTAGACGTCGATTGGGTTTTGAGAGTATTCATGACAGATGTGAGATTGTTAATTAATGGTTTACTTAAGGTGGCAACTTAAACACACATCTGGGTGGATTGAGGCACCTGGTTATTCTAGGATTGCCTGTATAGGCACCTGGGTAGACCAGGATTGCCTGTTTTTTATGGACCGCCACCCAGGCTCAAAGGGATCATGAGATTATTCATACTAGAAACTTCCGTGTGCAGCCACAAGCTATTATGGGCTCTAGCATAGTTGACTAAGTCGTGCGAACTCTTATAGTGGTAGACTAGCAGATGTAGGGGATGTAGGTGATACGGTCTACCCAATCGTAAGGTGCTAGCACTTCTAAAAGACTATGTCTCGGTTATCCGTCTTCTCAAACATCATGTAGTGCGAGAAACCAAACAGAGGCGATCGAGTCTTGTGGGGAAAAGTGCGCAAACCTCTGCAGAGTGTATAAACTAATCATGGTTAGCCGTGTCCCCGGTTATGGACGTCTTGAGTATCTAGTACCTGGATTACCATGTGAATCTCATCACGTTACTTTAAATTAAGTTTGTTGGGTTTAATGATGTTATTTAATTGGGATTGAGAATGCTGTCAACCATTCTCAATGTTCAACAACCAACATGATAGTTAAATAAAATTTATTACTTTGCAGTAGGGAAAAATTGGCTTTACGCAAAACTATAACCATAGAGCTTTTCCACCAGCCAAATATGCATGTAGTGATAGCCATTGTTCATCATTCTCTATGGTGTGAATTTGCCAGTACATTCAATGTACTGACCCTTTGTGGCTGCAACGTCTCATGTTGCAGGATTATCTTACGACGAGTAAGTGATATGTTAGGGTTACGATTTCTACACTCAACTTTGCCGTTGGTGTTGATGGGAATCCACAACCTTGTTACTTCCACTATTTTGGATTGAGGTAATAGTATTTACGTTACTTTACACATGTGATTTACCTCTGTTATAAATCCTCAAGTACTGTGTGTGTCAGCATACCGATCTAGGGATGACACTTAAGCACAAAGACTTGATCCATTCGGGTCGGGTCGCTACACAAATTGAGCATTCAAGTATAAGGATCATGCAATGGGTGGGAGTGATCACAATCTCCTAAAATGTATGAGGAAACTATGGGGGTCTCCTCATGTGCAATATTTGAAACATCATATGGAGAAAATGGGCAACACCCAAAACAATGCATATCCGAAGCAGGATGGTTATGGCATGGCATATGAGATAAATGATGCAAAGGTAGCATGTCAATATCATCACAAGAGAAACAAATGCCAATAACCATAGGCTTGTCACCTATGCCATATGTGCAAATTGGGTTTATTTTAATATCATATGCATAGTCACTTTGAAGAGATTGCAAATATGCCATATGATTGATCTCATGCATAGCATATGACAAGTCAAGCGGATTGGCAAACATGATGTGACCGAGAGAATTAGCACAAGAAATCCTATGTAACATGGCATCACAACTAAAAGACTCCACATGGCAATCATCATACTCATCATAAATGGGTAAATCATCGCGTGGGGAAATCATACTAGCATGAAGCATGTCAATAGGGGGATCAACATCATGCAAGCAATCAATGTCATGAATGTCCACTAGTGGGACTAGAGCATCACCTTCACCTATGTTACCTTGTTCATTCAACTCATGTGGTGTAGGTGAGGTGGGAAAGACCAAATGGTGGTCATTTTCATCTTGATGGAACCATGTGGGGGGTGCATCATATTCCACCATGGCCATCGTCTTGTCCAAAGGGAGGACGAAGTCATCGCGAATCGACGCGTCATCATAGATGGGACCTAGCACCAAATGAGAAGACACAATAGAGGTAGAGGTCAAGTCATTAGTGTTGAAAGTGGCCTCACATGACCTATCAACTATCTCACTCTCTCTATGTGGTGGTTCACTCACTCCCTCAAAATAGGTGCACTCAATCTCATGTATGGTGGAGTCACTCATCTCGCTCAAGTGGTGGGGGTTGTGGCTCTCCTCACATGGGAATTGGGGCAACTCATCATATATGGGGCTAGTGATGAAGTCACTCTCACTCTCAATATGGTGGCTAAAGTCACTCAAGTCATCACATGTCGCCGTGGTCGAAAGGAAAATCCCATGCTCAACCGTCTTGTTGTCGTCGCCGTGGATGAAGGATGAAGATGGCACATCATCACTCTCTCCTCCTAAGATGGAAGCATCATCCTTGCTCGTCACCATGTCGCTCGCCTCCAAAGCTTGGTCCTTGATGGTGTCCGTAGTCGTAGTCGTCGCCGCACCATCTTGAAAAAGAGTCGAAGTAGACTCGGCATCGTCAATGCCACAAAGAGGGATGGCGGTGAAGTCAAACTTGGGAGCATCGCCTTGGAGCTCATCAGGCTTGGACATCATGGTGGTACTAGCCTCATGCCCGTTCTCATGGAGCTTGGTCGTCGCGAAGTGAGCTTGGGGTGGAGAAGCTTTGGCCTTCATGAGTTCTTGTTCCGCGTTGAGAGCACCAATGTAGTTGTCGTCGAGGGACTTGTAGTTCTCGAGGAAGATCGTCTTGGAGATGTCGTTGTGCAATCCCATCATGAAGTGGAACTTCATAGAAATGGGGTCATCCACGCCGGCTCGTCACAAGGCAAGCTTCATCTCCTTGAAGTACGCGTCAATGGGCTTGGATCCCTGGGTGGTGTTCTCCAATTGGAGTAGAAGTTGTTCCGTGTAGGTTGGAGGCACAAACTCTCGCCGCAAAGCTCTCTTCGTCTTGGGCCAACTCATGTCATAGGTCTCCGAAGTTGCGTGAAGCCACCATGTGGACGCGTAGTCGTGGAAGTTCCTTGTGGCGCACTTCACTTGATCTTCGGGACGAACTTGATGTAGCTTGAGGTAGTCGTCCACGAGGTGCTCCCACTCAAGATACTCCTCGGGTTCTTGAGTTCCATAGAAAGGAATCGCGTGGTCGGTGTCGAGGTCGTAGTAGCTCGTGGAAGTCATGGACTTGATCTTGGGGAGCTTCTCTTGAGATGCTTGTGGGCGAAGATTCCGTATGTCCGTAGGCGAAGATGCCTTGAAGTCGCTTGGCGAAGATGCCAAGGGGGATGGTGAAGTCGTTGAGCGGTTGTTGGTGCTGAGATCTTGACCTTCACGTCCTTGTTGGTGATGGTGTCGATGCCGATGTGATCTTGCCGGAGATGGTAGCTCGGAGGCGTGTGCTCTTGAGCGTCTTCTCGAAGATGAGGAAGACCGCTTATAGGACTTGATGAGGGCCTTGATCTCCTCCATTTGAGCTTGCATCTTAGCGTCGTTGGAGTTGTTCGTGGCATCGAACTCGTCATTGTTGTTGTAGACCGAAGATGAAATGCCTTTCCTATCCATCACTCCAAGAGAAAAAAGTGAGTGGTAGAAAGAGAAGAACGAATACCAAATGTACCTTGACCGAAGTTGAAAGTGGATCAATGATCACTCCAATGTGGACAAGGAAATAGCACAATTGGTACCAATTCTTGTAGGTTTCTCACGCCTACACAAATAAGGCTTATGGTGGAGCTCGGTTAGGATAGTGGCACAAAAATTTAATGCAAAATGTTAGCAAGAGTCAATAATGTTGAAAGAGATTCACAAATTCGCAAGTGAAACAAGTAGACCAATAGCAATATGTGGCACACGGAAACACACACACGGATAGATAAATGGGGTCGTGCAACCAAGGATGAGCACAAAATGTGGAATCCACGGAAAACGCTCGTGTTGCACAACTCAAGAGAGACGCTAGCACGATTGCTCAATAGGCGGATACGACACTTGTGCACAACCTATAAGATGCAAAATGGACAACTTTCTATCCCAAGTATGCTATATATGTATGGTTCCCGGTGTTTCTAGGTGATTCAAGATGATCTTATATGCAATGTGGTATGATGCTATGGCTATTGCTTACGAGCTCTTTGTTTCTCTCTTTTTCTTTGCTTAAAATCTTATTCTCTTTTTTTGTGTTGGCCACTTTGACACAATGCACAAACCAAGATAGCAAGTGTATATATGCGGGAACAAACTTGTGGCACAAAGGATGATATGATACCAAGATGATACCGATATGGTATGGTATGTATGCAATGTATGGTGTAGATCACTAATGTGCACAAGTAACATTGCCGGTAATACTCAAATGGCTAGTCTCGATAGGCAAGTGACGCAAAATGGGCTAGGGGTTAACAATGCAATGGTAAGGGAATATATGTCAGGACCCCGACTCAATGCCACATCGATCTAGCATGTAACACCTCATATCACTTTGCGGCCTCACGCACGGTATTCCCACGGGTGTCGCCTTACCTTGGCCCGGGACCGTTTGCGCCTTTTGGCACACGTATATGACGGTGTCGCTAGCATCCATATGATAAGGAGCCCGGGCTGACATGGCTAGTCATAAACCCAAAGTGGCACAGACTTACAGGGACAGGCATTCATGACCCAGCATCGAACGTGTCGGTCATCAGCGAGTGAATCCAGGCTGTAGCACTGGGCTAGCAGGACTCCGGTGAACCGGGCTGTAGCGGGCTAACAGGACTCCGGTATTCATCGCGTGACATTTCCCCGAAGGGACAGACACAGGAACGAAGAAGGACACATGCCGGCCAGCCTAAGTGTTCCGGAGCAGTAGCAAGCTACCATGGCTCGGTGGAAACACTAGGAGACATTTCCCGGTAAGAGAGGCTACTAAAGATAAACAACTAGATGGTCAGATCCCACACATACCAAGCATTTCAATAACATACACACAATATGCTCGATATGTGCAAATACAACATGGCATCACAACATGACTCTACGACTCAAGTATTTAATCAATAGGCTCCGAGGAGCGAGATATTACAAACATGGGTCTCGTGACCCAACACTCAGAGCATACAAGTCAAAGCACAAGCGGAAGCTATCATGTCTGGGTACAGACATCTATAAATGAAAAAGGCTGAGAAGCCTGACTATCTATCAGATCCTGCCGAGGGCACAAGATCGTAGCTGAGGTATCAAGCTAAACGTCGAAGTCCAAGCGGAACTACTAGTGAGACTGAAGTCTCTCTGCAAAACATAAAATAGGCAAACGTGAGTACAAATGTACCCAGCAAGACTTACATCAGATCTATCTACACATGCATCATTATCAACAAAGAGGATGGTGGAGTTTGACTGCAGCAAGCCAGCTTTGACTCGGTGGCTATCCTGAACTACGACTGCAAGCGACTCTTTTGTGGTGGCGCACACGAGTCCACATATTCACCATATCAATACACCACTATGGATCCGCTCCCGTCTCCCTACGAGAACGCCATCCATAGCACTCACGCTTATCTTGCGTATTTTAGAGTATCCACTTTCACTTGTCTATGAACTGATATAAGCAACCCAGAGGTCCTTTTCCGTGGACACGGCTATTCGAATAGATTAGGTTAACCCTGCAGGGGTGTACTTCTTCACACACGCTCTCACCACTTACCGCCGTTTACACGACATGTACTCGGCAACCTTCAAGCGGAAGCCCAACGTGGGTGTCGGCCACGACCTACCTAATCACCTAAGTCTCTAGTCCAGGTTTATCGCCTATTCGGGTTCCATCCATGAGGAGATCCGGCCGGAGTTTCGCTCACAGCCCCAAACGATGTGAACAGGGTTCCCGAGACACCAAACGGGCGCCCGGTACACCATGCCACGTGCCTACCGCATCACAGCCCACCCCTACGGTCAGCGCTGCGCACGGCCTCCAGCATACTACAAACACCAGAAACTACTTGCAACTCCTGGACAGAGGACAAGGGTGATCAAGAAGCCGAGAGGGTCCATTGGTTTCGGGCCCAATGCGTGGTAGTAGCTGAGTCATGGATCACAAACACAGAACTCAGTTCCTGAGGACGGCTGCAATGAGACAACCCACCATGTACTCCTACATGGCCTCTCACCGCTACCTTTACCAAATCGTGTTCACACACTTAGCTCACACTCAGTAGGACATGTTCACACGCCTCTGATTCATCCCCGATGAATCAGACTTGACTCAACTCTAAGCAGTAGCAGGCATGACAAACAAGCATGAATGAGTAGGCACAACAGGGCTCAAACAACTCCTACTCATGCTAGTGGGTTTCATCTATTTACTGTGGCAATGACAGGTCATGCAAAGGATAAAGGGGTTCAGCTACCGCAGCAAGTAACAGATGAATCGATGTTGTCCTAATGTAGTAAAAGAGAGCAGGAGCGAGAGAGTGGGATTTTATCGGAATGAACAAGGGGGTTTTGCTTGCCTGGCACTTCTGAAGATAACATTGAGTCTTCATCAGTGTCAACGATCACATCATCGGTATCACGTCTATCGAGAGGGGACAAATACCGGCAACACAGAAGGGAACACAATCAATGCAATGCACAATATGATGCATGATCATGACATGGCAAAATGAATGTGTTTTGAGCTAATGCAACTAAAACCAGATTAAATGAAGTTGGTTTGAATCCAAGATTCAAATTCAAACTCCATATGTGATTATTTAAATGCCATTTATTTGTTTTGTGCTAAACAGCATCTATAAGTTGTTCTAACATGCATGGAAAAGGTACAGATGGATTCCTTGAATTTTTCTGATAATTTTTCATATATAAATTATTTAATTTGCAGTTACGGTTAATTTTCTATGATTTATTGAAGTTTTAGGCATTTTCTGGAATTAATAAATCATTTAAGAATTATTTAAATTCCAGAAAATATTTACTGCGTCAGCAGTGCGTCACCGTGACGTCAGCAGGTCAACAGACGCTGCTGCTGGTCAAACCTGACGTGTGGGGACCACACGTCAGTGACACAGGGTTGTTTAACCCACTGACAGGTGGGACCGGTCAACGGCCACGTCAGCTAGGTCAACTCCGACGCGTGGGGCCACTGTGGTTAACTTAAACTAAACAGGGGGTTAACCGTGGTTAGTTAAGGGCGTGGGGCCCATATGTCAGTGAGAGATAGGGCTGTTAGCAGGGTCATTAGCGACTAAGTAAGTGCGCCACGTCGGCGTCACCGGAGACCAGCCGGCGGCGACCACAGGACACGGCGGGGGCACGCCGGACTTGCGCTAGAGGCGTCAGCTTGGCGCGCTGAGGGCACCAGGGGATGGCCCTTGCTCCCGCGCATCCAGAGGACCGAGTGGGAGGTCGTGGGGTCGCCGGAACTCATGCCGGCGACGAGCTTTGGCGGCGATGGTGTTCGGTGGTGCTCGGGCGCGTCGCTACGGTGCATCAGTGAGCAAATGGAGAGGCTGGGCAGCACCTGCTAGGCATGGGGAGCACTAAGAGCAGCTCAGTGAGGCCAGGGGAGCATGGAGGCTATGCGTGCAGCAACAATGGCGGACGGTGGCTTCGGTGCTCGTGGGGAACGGCGCTACGGCACGGAGGGGAGCATGCTGAGTTAGGGGAGAGGGTCAGTGACTCACGGCGATGACGAGGGGACGCTCGGCGAGGTCGGGGACGGTCCGGAGCCGGCGAATTTGACGAAGATGGCCGGCGGGTCCGAGGTAGAAGACGACGGCGATGGCGGCGATGCAGGGCTTCCGGAGGGCTGTGGATCGGTGGGGAGGAAGAGGGGGTCGAGGCGGAGCTCCTGGGTGCATCGGCGAGGCTAGGGGTGGCCGGTGGCCATGGGTACGGCGACGATGACGGCGAGCTCCGCTCGGTCGCGGGAGGGGAAACAGAGGAGCGAGGGGGAGGGAGGTCCAGAGAGCGAGGGAGAAGTGAGAGGGGGTCGGGGACGTCTCCGTGGCGTCGCGAGGAAGTCGGGGAGGCTGCCACGGCGAAGCAGGAGGTGGCCGGCGTCGGCGCGCGTGCGTCCAGCACGCAGCTGCTTCGGGGCGAGGGGGAGGAAGATGACTGGCAGCTGGGCTGCACAGTAACGGGCCGCGCAGAAGCTGGGCCGGCTACAGGTAAGTGGCCCAGGTACGGGTCTTTCTCTCTCTCTCTCTCCTTTATTTTTTTCTTCTGTTTTGTTTTATTTAATTTCGTTTTGCCACTGTTTTGAATTTTAAACAAACTCAAACAATGCCAAAAACTCCTCTGAATAATTTTATTTGGCTAGATGGACTTTTCCAAAAGCTCATAAAATATTTCAGGGGTATTTGAAATTATATTCTAATTATATGAATATAATTCAAATTCAAATAGCTAATGATTTAAATTCAAAGTCCCAAAAATAAATCCTTAAAAATGTTCAATATTTTGGTTGGGACCAGAACCCTTACCAAAAATTATCAAACATTTAAGAAGAGCCTTTTGGAGCAATGAATGAGATTTCTAGGGTTTTTGCCCCTCTTTTATTTAGGGTTTTGAGGCTTCCAATATTCCTCAATTCAAGTTTCAAAAATATAGACATGATGCACACATGAAGCTGACCTAGAGCAATGCCAGAAGCTAGGGATGTGACAATATACAATGGAGGGATACCGCGATACCAAGATGATATGGAGGTTACCGTCCATATCGATGATGAGTGGCGGTGATCTTGATGGAGATACCAAGATGATGGATACTCGTCCCTAAGTAGCCGAAACACCTTAGGAAACGGAAAAACCACAACTCAAAATCTCAAGGACAAAAGTCAAATGGTGGTAGCGGAATGCGGTGGTGTTGCACTAGGCAATGCGAAAGTGGAGGTTATGGTGGTGGACTATACACGGTGTCGGAGTTGAAAGCACGGTCCCTAAGTAGCCGAAACACCTTAGGAGACACAACTCACAACACAAACAAAATTGGGTTAAGTTGAGGTGGCGGAAGTGTATGGTGGGCAAGGTCATGCGGAAGTGGTGGTGGTGGTTGATGAAGAAGCGACCATCCCTAAGTAGCCTAGACACCTTAGGTGACTCAAATCACTCCTCAAGCAACCACTAATGCGATGGGGAACAAAATTGGTTAGGTTGCGGAATGCTATGGTGGTGTAGCGGATGATATGGTGGAGGGCCTAGGCAAACTTGCCAAATTTCGGAAAATTTGGTGGAGTCAAATGATGTTGGTGGTATTTTTGTGGGAAGGGGGATGTCAAGAGCTTCAAAACGAGCTAAAGAACATCAAAATCGGAGTTCAGATGAATTAGTTATGGCCGATACAAAAATCATCCGAAGTTGATATCTACAGGTAGCGGATGTCCGGAAAAACGATCGTCCGGTCGCCGGACGTCCGGTCAGGTTGGAAATCCGCTGATTCTGCTCGGGAGAGGGGGTTCCGGTCGTCCGGTAAGGTCGGACATCCGGTGGTTCCTGCGGCTCCGGACGTGCGGTAAGGTGACGGTCGTCCGGTATATTGGGGTCAACTCCAGATCCGAGATTCGGGACGCGATTTTGGGCGGAATTTGGGGATTTTGGGGTCAAAATTGATGAGATTTCATGGATGAAAGATGGGGAAACTTGGGGAGATGCTAGATCCACTCGAAACCAAGCAAATCCATGGATCAAAATCAACAAAACTTCCTCAAACCAACAAATCACAAAAAAAATTGGGGCTATTTTTGGTGGGGATTTTCGAATTTAGGACGAAATCAAAAAAAGAAGGCTAGAAAACGGTGGGGGAGGCTCCGAAATCATGATCAACGTGGCTCATGATACCAAGATGATGTAGGGTAGGAACCCTATCGCCCGATCTTTCACGAAAGAAGCGGAATCCCGCGAAGAACATGAAGAACACAAAGGGGAAAACGAGAGAAAACACTCAAACCAACATGAATAGATCACACATGTGCTAGATCCTCAAATACATAAAGTAAGATACACGATCCACGATCAACTAGGGACGATACACGGTAACCGGTCTTCTCCGTGAGGAGGTCTTGAATCCATGAGGAGATCTTCCCTTAGAAAGGGGGCTTGAATCCAAAGGGATCTTCTCCGAAGAGGCGGCGGTCTCTCGCAAGGAGGAGATCCGATATGGATGAGCGTAGCTCTATCTCTCAAATGAGCTAAACCAACGCTAACCTTAGAAAGGAGGTGGAGGTGGTCTATTTATATTCTTAGCCACGAAGGGGTAAGTGGGAGAGCGGTACAAGGCCAAAGGCCCGCGGCTGCACACAGGCAGGTACCGGACGACCGGTGGGGGTCGGATGTCCGGTGGCTCAGGACGGTCCGGACGTCCGGCGCGCGTCGGACGTCCGCTGATTCTTCTCGGGACAGGTGGCGTCAGACGTCCGGTCGGCGTCGGTCGTCCGACATTTTTCTTCGGGATCGGTGGCACCGGATTTCCGGTAAGCGTCGGACGTTCGGTGCTTGGGACTTGTCGGACGTCCGGTGTTCATCGGTCGACCGGCGGCTGTAGAGGGTCGGACGTCCGGTGGCTTCCGGTCGTCCGGTTGCTGAAGACTCTGCAGTTCCTTCTTCTTCCGTCTTCTCTTCCAGGCTTCCCTCGCGGATGGTGTAGGTGTTCCTTGGCGCTTGCACTCCTCCTTGTCATCCGTGAAGTTCCGACAATACCTATGCATGCACACGAGAGGGGTGTCAAGTAGTATACCATCCTCGAAGGGGTCAAGTGAGCACGTGTAAAGGAGATGATTCACCTTTATGTATGTGAAGTAGATGTTGCACGTGTCACTTGCCAAACGGACTCTTGACATGGTGATGTCCATAGGATGCTCCGCATCATAAAGTCTAACGTGTCTTTGGGCCTCTTAGCGGCCCATGCTCTTCATGGTCCAGTACGAGCCCATTATCTCTTTCGGTCTCCTAAAGGCCCAAAATACAGTTGGGCCATAAATAGCCCAACCTTAGTATCAGCCTGTTAACGGCCCGTGAAGTTGAATTGGCCCACTTATTGCTTGCTTTGATGTCGACCTATTAACGACCCGGGAGGTAACAAGGCCGAGCATTTATTGTTGGCTCATTTCAATTATAGCTGACCAATAGTGCTTTCGGCCTAGTTATGGCCCATTAACTTAATGGGCCTGCTAAAGTCCAAACATTTCAGTTTGCCCAATTAGATAACGTCGATTCCGGCCCAACTATAATTTCAGCCCATTAGGACAAGCAATTATGGACAGGACAAAACCGATCAATCAAAGGACTATGAGAATCTTGGCCATGCGAGCCCATTAGGGAAGCCCATTAAGGGCGGTTGGCCGCTTCCTTCATATAGGGCCCATGACTGTTCATGCTAACTAATAATTCCATTGCTTTTTGCCTTCATAGTGACCAGTTAGCTGGAATGCGAGGCGCGCTAAGCAAACGTACGACATACAAGGAAAAACGTTGCACATCCAACATATATTACAGGAAATTACATCCACTGGGCAATCAAAGATTGATGCCAGTGCAAATAAATGAGTAGAACTTAACGATCTACAACCTCACAATCTGCAACCTCGGCGCGGATGACGCCCATAAGCATGTGAGCAAGTTCTTCCTTCTTTTCTACACTGTCTCTGAAATCATTGATCAGTTGTTGTTGCACAAGAATGTCAACCTCTGATTCCTCCATGATTTCCATGATTTCGTCAGCCAGTAATGCGTTCACAAACATACATTTTTTTCCATTGGATTCGAGACAGAGGAAACTCAACAAATTCAGATGGCGATTTTGGTACGCTTGTATTATTGATAGTGGAGAGTGTCTCGACCACTGCATCATAACATAGTTAGGAGGGGAACCGAACAGATTAATCAAGAGTTATTGCCATATTACCTGGCCTAGATTTATTGGAAACAAACAATGGGGTTCCCTTGCTATTTTCAGAGTTTGTCTTATCTTCAACAGCCTGCACCAAATTAACACGCTAGCATTTCTATCATTGGCCAGGTCAGGTAACAGGAAAGCAACATTGACACAATGAACGTTTTGGCAACCAGATCACACCAGCCTACTCCAAATTAACACAATATGGCACAACTATCATCAGCAAGGTAAGGTAATAAGGAAGCAACATTGACACAATGAATGATTGGGCAACCAGAACAGCACTACAATTTAGTAATGTGCATGATATGAGATAGTACACTCATGCAGCTCAGTATGCAAAACTACCAGACAGTTTTCCTTACAAAAATCAACATTGTCGCCTTTAATTATATGTTTTGCTACAAGTAAATTTAGTTTAGATAAAGGTTGGATTCACGCCATTTAACAAATACATTCTAATGTAAAAATTTAGTGATATACAACATGTACTTACATCAAAATTGGAGCACAGAGAATTCCCGCAAGATAATTTCCTCGAACACGATCCCATTTTAGAAAGTCTTCTATCATTTAAGCTTATTTTCTAAAAGAGAGATGGGTAAGAAACATGTAGAAAATATGATCTGAATGCTATAAAATTTCATGATGTGAGGATACGCACACGCTTGTCAGAATGGAGTTGACATATTATTGCTGGACTGGAGTAGACTAGTTCTTTGGCCACTTGAATCTGCTTATTATCAGTAGGAGTTGGGTTTCTCTGTGCTGGAGAAGTATCTATGAACACTGGAGTTGGTTTACTATCTCCTGGTGTTTAGATCTTTTGCAAAGACCTCGTTTGTAACCCTTTAGATTCCAACATAGCCGTCTTCCCCTTGCATGCCTTATATAGAAGAATGGTGCTTCAGTTATAAAACATGCTACGACAGAGAGATGGAATAGGTACTGAAGAATAGAAAGGCATGACATATTGACATGTATTCCCTCCATCCGGAAATAAATGGATGTGTCTAGGCATATTTTAGTTCTAGATAGATCAATTTTTATCCATTTCTACGGCATGTAATCTGGACGGAGGGAGTACGATGTCAGAGCTAGGGATACGACATGGCAACAGAGTAAAAAACACTAAGGCAACTTATGCATGTATGATTTGGAAACTAAGATGGCATTGCAAGAGACCACTAGAACAACACTTCAATGTAAAAAAATGGTATGGTAGACAGATGAAGTACATACTGATGAATAAGAATGCATAAGATATTCAGAAGCATGATGTACAAACTAAGTAGATGCCATTGCAATAGAGTAGAATGATAGTACATGAATTTGATGACATGTTATCATGGATGGAATAGGTACTAAAAACAGGAAGGGATGACATATTTACATGCATGATCAGCAGGCTAAGCACATGGCATTGCAACAGAGTAGATGCACTCCAGGACATTGTATGCATGCTATACCCATATCACGAGCCAAGTTAGAGCAAGGACCTTGTAGGCTGAATAGGATTCGGCATCTTTCTGCAAGTCTTCTAAAGAACTACCTTTACATGTTCCATTATATTGGGTATCATTAACGTAAAGTTTGTTGGCCGCTAGATTGCTCCGTGAGGTTCTTGTGGATATATCAGTGTGCGCAATTATATCTGACATGCATGGAAGACAACTAGTAGTTAGATTTATGTAATGAGTGCCTATAGGAGATGACATAAATAGTAGGACTGGGCTTAACTAGCAGGAACAAGTCTAAAAAACTAAACGGATAACACAGAAAGCTACATAATATGTATTGTTTGTACTCGAGATTAACTAGAAGGCACACAAAAGTATTAAAGAACAACATAGGTAATATTAGAAGTGTTATAATCACCAGCCTGCAGGATAACATTGGCTGATGGATGATAACTATGGAACAACGTTACCTAAAGAACAAGTCTCTTACCTGAACTATGGAACAGGGTTAACTCCTGAACAAGACTCTTAAGAGATCAGCATGAATATTGAAATGTGATAATATACTTTCCATGCTTAGATGAATAACAAAGCCATAAATGTTGCGCACAAGTAAGACGAGGGTACAACCTATCTGGCCGCCATCCATAGGAGTGAGCATTATGTGCTGACTTGTCGATGGCCCTGCAGTTGTTGTGGTGGTCCATGTCGGGCACGCACATTCGATGCAAGGAACTGTTGAGTGGGGACTATAGCTCCCTTCTGGTGTATGCTTCCCTTGTTGGAGCAGCTGCGGTGAGAAGGAAGACAGTGTGGCTGAAGATGCAGAAAACGCAAAATGTTAAGAACGACAAATATCTCTGATATGAAGAAATAGCCTAAGAGATCAACACTAAGGTACGAGAGTGTTCACACATCTGTTGACTGAAAACTAAATTGGGGTCACACGATTTTATTTTATTTTGGTACTATCCGATCTACGACGGATGGCTTGATGGCCGTCTTGTGCCTCCTGGCTGACAATGTTCAGAATCTTCCCAGAAGAGCCAGCGACCACTGGCAGAGTAGCCTGCCTCCAATGTCCCTGGCCGCGAGAGCTCCGACCAAAACCCCACTCCCCTCCCCACCGCACTGCCATGGTTGCGCCGCCCCCGGCTTAGGGGTGGATGTTCAGTTCCCCCGAATCGAACAGTTCAGTGCTTTAGTGTTTCACTTTTCTCTGTTCCTAGAAAACACCAACCAGTCAATCTCTAGAAATAAATAAAACCGAGCCTTCGGTGCACCAATTGATCGGTTCGGTATTCGTTTTTGCACCGAATACACCAAACAACTAGGGCCTTCCTGGGAACAACCACGCTAGGCTAATTTGGGATAAGAGCTTTGATCTGTGTGGGCTACATGACAACACGTGTTATGACCGCAGGCAGCAGCAAACAACACCTAGGTTCACTGTAAAAAATGAAATCAGTCCATCATCCAGTACACGTGGACGAGAATTAGTGAGGGAATCATGGGACCAGCCGGCCAGGCTACGGCACTGTTTGCCACCCATCACATCAAGGCTCCATGAATTCAATTGATTTTCGTTTCACTGGCAGCATAGAGTCAGAGCATATGAATGGAAATTAATTTATGGAGGAAGCGTGATTAGCTAGCAAAAACTACTCGAGTTAGCAGTGGGCCTCGGTGCTTCAGTCATTTCGGTGCAGCAAGCGCGCATACTGGAATAATCAAAGTAATTTCGGTTACTTAGAATCACTAACCGAGCATAGTATCGAATAAACCGGTTCAGTCGTTCGGTTTGTGGGTTATATGCCCACCCCTACCCCGGCTAGTCCACAAAGACTCGCCCTCATGCATATCTGGTGGCGGCAGTATGTTCAACCCACGCAACTCGAAGATAGCCACCTAAGCACTACTTCCGAGGTGAAAACTTGCGCGTCGCACCCTTACATTAGACACCAGCCAACTGACAGGCTAGGAGCTCTGCCGCCTCGAGGGGTGCTCCTTCCCATTGGGAATCGATTGGCCCAGAAAAAATTTAGACAACTATCGCCTAAATAAAGTGATTTAAGATTAGTGTACGACCTATCTTGCGGTCGGTGAAGTAGGCAGCTCCAGCTGCCGAGTCGATGAGGCCGACACGATTGCGGTGGCTACCGGTGGAAGGAGAGGAGAGATGTCGCGATGGTCGACGGCTACAGGGAAGCGGCGGCGGGGCCCTGGACGCTTCCGACGTTGGAGCCGCTCGGGTACCGTGCACAATGGCGAGGGTGAATCGGCTCCGGGACGGTTCATGCGGCCGTCGTCAAGGCAGCTCCAGCAGCACGGAGTAAGAGGCACACGGCCGTGTACTACGGCAAACGGACAGCGTCTCCAGCGTTGGGGAGAAGGGAAACGGTGTGTTTGGTGAGGTGGGGGCGCCATGGAGGAGGGGCTGAGGTTTCACGGCTGGGGAGAAGGGTGCTTGGTGATTTGGCGCCCATGATGTATGAATGGGGAATTGGAAGGGGGAACCATGTCTTACAGACGCATTTGTCTGAAATGTGGGTGCGAGTTATAGTTCTACCTCTGCCTTTAGGCTTTTGGGCTTCGGTCTGTGTACTAAGGGTCGGGGATAGTAGAGTAACTTTGCTTCTCCCAAATAGTGGGCGCGAATGATTTCGGGCGTGGAGGGCGTGTTTTGAAATAGTAGGCACAAGCGATTTCGGGCGAGGAGAGCGTGTTTTGAAATACTCCGTGCGAGCGATTTCAGGCGAGGAGGGTGTGTATTGCCGCCCATGGTTTATGAATTATTCGGCACCTGTCATTTCGGCCGAGGAGAGGGCGCGCTTGGATGAAGTTACGAACCTACCCTCGATGTACAACGGGCCAATTGATGCGTGTCCCACATAGGCCGGTAATTTCGCGTCTCCCTTTTATTTGCTTGAGCGAATTCCACCGAGAAAAGAGTGTTTAACGGTTCATTCAAATTTTGGGAGAACGAGCATCCATGGCTACCTTACCAAGTCGATTCGAATCAAATTTGGAAATACTAGCTTGCCCCTACTTTTTTAGATGGTGAGACGATGCTCGGGACTAATGTTTTTTTACATGCTCCTTGCTAATGATTTACTATATGAAAAATAGTTGACCCAGCAATTCTATTTTTCTTTTAACTATACCTAAAACACCTAACCCTAAATTTCTATCCTAATTTGAAACCTATATAAATTTCTGTCTGAATTTCAAAACCTAGCTAAATGTATGTCCTAATTTGAAACATAGGGTTCATACTAACTTGGGTTAATCTTGACTTGGGTTCATAATATAGCCAAATTAACCTACTAGTTTGATACCTAGCTAAATTCATAACTAATTGCATCACTGCAAAATAAAAATAACTACCTACTGCCCTAACTAAATAGATAACCTAATTAACCTACTGCCCTTACTAAAACGTAAGTAAATTAACTGAAGAACCCTAGCTAGAACTCTAATGGCAGAGAGAGAGGAGCGGTGGGTGGCTTACAAAGGGTGCAGGGCGAGGAGGCAGGCCCGACAACGGTCGAGGTTGGGAGGGAAGGAAGTAGAGGGGGGAGGCGTGGCTCGTCCGGGCCAGGGCCAGGCGACGGCGACGGAGGGATGCGGCGTTGTGGTTGGGGCCGAGGCCAAGGGAGGAGGCGCGCGGCATTGGGGTCAGCACTCGGGCTCCGGCAAAGGCGAGGGAGGCGTGCGACATCGGGGTCGGTGCTTAGGCTCCAGCGATGGCGAGGGCAGGGACGACGAGGAGGAGAAGAGAGTGGGCGAATTGGGGGAGGAAGGAGAGGAGGGAAGCCCGCGCAGAGGGTTATGTGAAAATAGCAGTAGCGCTTTCTTGAAAACGTGTTGTAACTAGCAATAGGCATTTTCAAGAAAGCGCTACTACTATATGAAGTAGCTATAGCGCGTTTCTGGAACAACGGTACTGCTACATAACGTAGCTATAGTGCTTTTACTGAACCAACACTCCTGCTATTGTTTTCATTTTTATTTCCCTTTTCTTTTCCTGTTTGTTTCTTATTTTCTTTTCCTTTCCTTTTCTTATTTTTATTTTCTTTTCCTTTTTTTCTTCTTCTCTTTTCCTTTTCTTTTCTTTAAGGTAATCTTTTCTTATTTTCCTTTTATTTTCTTTTCCCTTTTTTCCCGAGAGCCGAAACGAAGGGAAGGTGATAGAATGTATATACCTAAGGCGATATACATTGCATCATTTGACCCATAATGGTTAAGTGTGCTATACAAAATAGGAACATATATATTACATCATTTGACCCATAACGGTTAAGTGTGCATACAAAATATGAACATATACATTACATCATTTGAACGATAACGGTTTCTCAGCGTCGACGTTTTCGTTTCTGAGTGAGCTTCTTTCCCTTCTTGTTCGTTGACGAATAATTGAGCCCCTCATTATGACTTTTCCTTTTCCATGGAGTACGATCTTTCTTAGGTAATTTAGTTTTGATTCTTCTTTTGACGTATACTTCATCATCATCATCATCTTCCCTCATCGGGTTTCCGAACTGGTCGTGGTCTTCCTCATTGGTGACTCCATCCATTCCAATGATGTTCCTTTTACCTGTCCTCACGCCAACACGGCTGGGATTGCTCGGGTCGGTTACGAAGAAGCATTTTGTCACGTGCTTAGCATGTATCCATGGTTCGTTTTTTGCAATGGCGTTCACGGTAGCACTCTTGGCATCGGGTATAGTCATGGTGGTGAAATACCGGTTTTCTCTTTAGACATTCTTAGCCCATATGGCATGGAACATCGCCGCGTTGTGTAGTCCAGAGTAGTCAAGCTCCTAGATCTCCTCGACCCTTCCGTAAAATCTCTCAGTTGCGCCATTGTCGCTGCCTATCATACATTCCATCGTCACCCCTGAGTTCTAATCATCACTTTCCATATCTTTGGCCTCCGTGTAGAACGTGTATCCGTTGATATTGTATGCGTGATAGGTGACGAGGTTGGGTGAGGGGCCATGTGCTAAGGGGTATATGAGAAATTCGTCCTTAGAGCCCTCTTTCGGTGGATTAACAAGAATATGCTCTTTGAACCAATGCCGTAAAGTGTAGTTGTGCTCTCTAGTACCTTCGGCGTCCGTCCTACATACCCCCTGGTCACGATACTTCTTTGCGATAGTTTCTTTGTGCAGTGCCATGAAAGGATCTACCTGGTCTAGGTGTTGTAGAACTACCAAGTTTGCTCTGTCAAATCGTTGCATTGATTTGAGTAGGCCACATGCAATTCCCTGCGACCATTGGAGTGACCTTCTCCTCCGATCCTCCCAACATGCTTGTTAACAAGAAAACCAACACCAGGCGACCGGTCTGCGCCATATAGAAAATTCTTGCAGAAAGAGATGCACTCTTGTGTCAGATAGCCCTGGACAATGCTTCCATCCGGACGGGACATGTTATGAATGAATCCTTTGATGATCACATTCATCCTCTCAAATGGCATCATGTTGTGCAGGAATGACGACCCCAAGTGTATTATGTCGTCCATAATATGGACACACAGATGCACCATGACATCAAAGAATGCGGGCGGGAAGTACATCTCAAGCTCATTTAGTATCAGAACGATCTCTTCCTGTAGCCTTCGGAGCTGCTTCACACTGATCGACTTTTGAGAGATGATGTCGAAAAAGTTGCAGAGACCAATAAGCGTGTCACGGACGTTCTTGTCCATTATCCCTCTAAGGGCAGCAGGTAGTATCTGCGTCATCATCACATGACTGTCATGGGACTTCATCCCGCTGAACCTTTTCTTCTTCGTGTCTAGAAATCTGCTTATCTTCACACAGTAACCAGAACTAACTTTGATTCGGGTAAGGCACTTGAAGAATTGATCGATCTCAGCCGGACTTAAGGTGAAGCAGGAAGGGGGAAATAATCCTCTTCCTTACATTTTGGCCCTTCTTCTCCCGCGCCTCTGTCTCCGTCTCTGTCTCCTCTGACTTTTTACGGGGAGGCATGTGCAGATCTTCCCTGATTTTCAAATCTTGCAAGTCTTTTCTTGCCTTTGGCCCATCCTTGGTCTTATCCGGCATGTTCATCAGTTTCGCAAGCAAGCTCTCAAGGACATTCTTACATATATGCATTTGATCAAGGCAATGAGGCGTGTCGAGTTTGTGCCAGTACTCCATGTCCCAGAAAACAGACCTCGTCTTCCATACCTTCAGCAGCGGCTCCGACGCCTTTTTCATCGTCTTTCTTGGTGCGGGGCACTGTTCCTAGCTTTTCAAAAGCTCATCGATTTTGGCGCCACCCCGCTTACGTGGAGGCAAGGTTGGAAAAAGCAGGAGGCGTAAGCGAGGTGGTTGGCCTTCGCCTAGTGCCTAGGCAGTGCCTAAGCGCCCTAGGCGTGGCCTAGGCGGTAATATAATTTTTACTCGTAGTGTCTTTGTGATTATTATATGGGTGTTGATATTAGTTTAGGGACATATAAATAAGTTAATTACCATCTACTGCCATTGGAATATAACTCATTTGGCATATTAGTGCAGTATGTGGCATGATTTCTTACTTGGGTAGATAATTCCTTGCTTGCCCAGCCTAGACCTCCATTTATGCCCTAGGCGAGGCGTTTGGCCACTGCCTAGCGCCTAGGCATGCCTAAGCACCTCCTAGGCACTGCCTTTTCCAACAGAGCGTGGAGGTCCGCAATGCTCAGCCTCACCATTGAATAGATCTCCAAGGTTAATCCACGGGTCGTCCTTCTCAAGCCATCTTCGACGCCCCATGTACCTGATTTTCCAAGATCTGCCATCTTTCCTTGACATTAGCTACTGAGACGTCGTATCATCCATGCACCGCGTGCATCCGCAATATCCATGGCACACATGGCTTGCGACATATCCATAACAAAGATAGTCATGCACCGTCATGATCAGCGTGACTCTCATACAGAAATACTCGCCTTTGTTGGCGTCCCATGTCTTGGCCGGTGTTTGCCATAACGTGTCTAACTCCTCTTGAAGTAGCCCTAGATACAGATTAATATTATTTCCCAGTTGTTTTGGCCCTTGAATCAGCATGCTCATGCGTATGTACTTCGACTTCATGCACAACCAGGGGGAGGTTGTACATCCATACAAACACGGCGCATGTGCTATGGTTGGTGTTCTGGTTGCCAACCGGATTCATGCCATCGGTACACGCGCCGAGCATGATGTTCCTTGCTTCACATGCAAAATACTGATATTCGCCCTTGAACGCTCACCACTGGCTTCAAACCATGACGTGACTCAGCTTCGGATCATCTCGATCATTGTGCTTTGTCCTTTCCGCATGCCAACGCATGAGCTTTGCTTCCTTGGGATCTACAAAATAATGTTGCAGACGGGGAGTGATCGATAAGTACCATACAACTTTGTGGGGAGATTTCTTCCCGGCTTTCTTGTATCAAGAAGCATTGCGCACCGGACAGCTGGTTTCTCCCGCGTGCTCCTTCTGATAAATTATGCAATCGTTGATGCATGCATGGTATTTAACGTGCGACAGATCAATAGGGCACACGATCTTCTTGGCCTCATCCAGACTAGTAGGACATAGATTCCCCGCGGGAAGAACATCCTTTAGGTACTTGAGAAGCTAATCGAGGCTAGTGTCGGTCCATTTTATTTAGCCTTCGTCTTCAGGAGTTTGAGCGTGAAACTCAAGCGGGCCACCTCAGGATCGCAACCATGATACAATGGAGTGTTCGAGTCTACCACCAGTTGCTGCAGCTTGGCCTCCTCTCTAGAAACAGCTCTGTCGGTACTTGTCTCCTTGCGAAGTAGTTCTTGAACATGAGGGTCCCGCACGATTGAACTTAGTACCGACGAAGTCTACGGTGTGGAGTCCACGTTTTCTTCGCTGCCATGTCCCGCCCCTTATCCGTCGCCATGTCCGACCACTTCTCCGTCGCCATGTCCGGCCCCTTCCCCGCCGCCATGTCCGGCCCCTTCTCCGCCGCCATTATCGACCATCTCTTCGTCTTGCCTCGTGTCTTCATTGCCTTCCTGTCTGATGAGGACATTAATACCATTGTTACACCCACGCCCCCTACTGTTACATATATTGGACCAATTACTAGAGCTCACGCACGCCAATTAAATTATCAGGTACATCCGTTTCTTGGTAATGGTTCTAATGTTCATGAGAATATGATGCTGCCTAAATTGGATACATTTGTTTTGCTTACAAATTAAGGGCCTGGCATGGATACGAGGGATGAACACTGGAGCAAGACCAAGCATGGAGATGATGGCGTGTGCAAGGGGAACAAGAACGGAGTTACAAGTGATGATTTGAGGACTTTGAAGCCACCATAATGACTGTATGAAGCCTTGGACAAAACATACAAGATGCCACTTCATAAATTTCGTCCAAAGGCCATTCTAGGTGCTATGTCACCTTATTATTGGGCCAGGCCCATGTAATTTCAAAATACATAAGTATAGGCTGTTTTTAGAGTCCGTATGTGTGGGGAAACAAGCGTTAGGGTTGGTTTTAGACTCCTCCTCCAAGGGCCACGAAATTTCCCCCTCTTCCTCCATATATATAGCCCTTAGGGCGTCGTTTAAACTTTGGGTTTTGTTTAGATTAAAAGTTCGCCATAGCTGCAACTTCGCGTACTTCGTTTGTGTTCAATGACCAGACCAAGGCATCACAGAACCCCACCTTGATTAATAAAGCTTTCATCTTATATTCGCAATATCCAGATTGCAATCTTAGTTTCTTGCTTGTTGTCCGTTTTCGTGCAGGAAATAGACCCTCATGGTCAGGTTGATCGTGCTCCGACGTGGTCAATAACCCCTCAAAAGTTGGTTTAGCGATTGCGGAGGCGCGACATCACGCACGTTCGTAGTCGGATTGTCAAGGTCGACTCCCACAGAAAACGATAGCTATCTCATCGAAACATCGGGACACCCTCACCTCTATTAAGTGGTATCAGATTTCCAGGTTGCTCGGTGAGATTTTACAATTTTTCGTAGTTTAGATCAAGTCTGTTCTTCATACCTATAGTCCACGAAAAAGCCACAAAAAAATTAGGGTTAGTTCATCATATCCGAACCAGTCTGAGCCTTAGCATAATCTTTTTAGGGTTTTTGCTTTGTTGAATTTGTGGTTGCATCATCGTGTCTAGTTACTGGTATTAGCGTCTAGTCTTTTAGAGTTTCGAGTTCTGCTCATAAGTTGTCACGCCGCTGCCGCACCATCATCGTCGCCCCTACCATCTACCACCACCGCTTATCTGCCACCAATCTGTATCCATATACCATCACCAATCCGTATCCATATACCACCACCAATCCATATCCATATACCAACACCGCTACCATATACCACCACCGCTGCCATATCTTACCATCATATATCCACCACCAATCTGAGTTCTTTTCATATTAGGTTTGTTTTCGAGATACATCTATTTTCTGATTCGTGTTTCCTTGCCTGAGTAGGTTTCGGAAAGAAAAAAAAGTCTGGAGACCCCCGGGCAGTTTTTAGGCCAAAATTTTGGCAGCCCAAAATATTTTTTCCCTATCCTATTTTTAGGCTTTTCAGAGTCTTTTGAGACACTCGCCATCATAGTGATTTTTTGTCGCGCTTTTTCGACGTTGCTGCCCTAATTTCCGAAAAAAATTGTCAACAAAATTTCGTGCCTATCCTGTTAGTTTGACTTGGGAAGAGTTTGAGACACTGCCAATATAGTGATTTTTCGTAAAAAAAAGGACCGTAAAAAAAAGAGGAGCGCAAAAAAGGAAGAAACGAGAGCAAAAAAATAAAAATTCAGAGTGTGCTTTTCCCTTGTTTACGTGCCGCGCTGTGATTTTGTTCATGTTCTAGGACCAGAACAGTACAGTCGTTGAGCGTTTATTCAACTTTGCATCTCTGAATTGATTATTGCCGACCCTTTTTGCTACCATATTATAAGCCTTCCTTGCTCCACATACATCTACATCGTGCGTTTGACTCTCCCTGGTAATTGCTCTATCCAAGCTTTGAGAGTTTTGACTACAGCGATTGCCGATCACTGCTGCTGGTTAAGAACTGGTAAGAATTTGAGATTTGCTTGATGGATTTGTGACACCCACCACCACCACTTGATAGTAGTCTGTAGGATCATATTCTTGTGTGTTTCTATTGCTGCTAACCATGGTAGGATCACAAGCCGACGAGGTTGACTGGGAGAACTTGATGAACAAGGAGCCTCATGATAAGTTTCAGCAAATGATGAGTTGATAGGTGCAAGATGTGCTAAACAGATTTGAAGAGGCCATGGAGAAGATAGATGGCATGGAGAAGATGTTCGAAACAAAGCTCGATAACAAGTTTAATGAATTGCTCATGCGTCTTCCACAACCACCGCCGGCTGCACCTGTCGCACCTCTACACCACCACCACCACCAACAACAACAACAACAACGTCGCCTTCCAAATCAAGTGGGACGAGCACTGCTCGTTCCCCTTGAGCCTGGTCAAAATTCTGGTGCCATTGTATCTACTGTTGATGTTTCTGTAGCTCCTGCTACTACTGCAGAGGTGGAGGACCATTACGAGGATGAGGTTGATCAAAATCAGAACTACATGCAACCACCAGCACCACCACCAGCACCACAAGGTCGTCCTCATGCATATCATCGCAACGGTAGGGCTGCACCACCACCCGAGGTATGAGATCATGAACATCTTCCTAAAGTAAAATTAAATATTCCACCATTTGAGGGTAGATATGTTCCTGATATATATCTTACTCGGGAGTTAGAAACTGAACTACATTTTACATGTTTACAATATCCTGAGGAGAGACGTGTTCCTGCTGATGTTTGTGCTTTCACTAGTTTTGCATGTGTTTGGTGGTCTAAACATTGTAGATTGCATCCTATTCCAGGTACTTGGGCTGCTTTGAAAACTGCTATGCATACTCATTGGGTTCCACCATATTATCAACGTGAATTACTTACAAATTTGTAGCGTTTAAGACAAGGAAAAAATTCTATAGAAGAATATTATCAGGAATTACAAACTGGCATGATTAGATGTGGTATTGTTGAGGATAATGAAGCTATTCTTGCATGTTTTATGGGTGGATTAAATAAAGAGATTCAGACCATTCTAAAGTATAAGGAATATAATAATATCACTCATTTATTCCATCTTGCTTGCAAACCTGAACGTGAAGTGCAGGATCAACAGGCATTGGCGCAAACTAACTTTTCTGTAGGTCGACCTTCATCATGGACGCCGCGTGCATCCTCTACTTCCACACGTTCTGCTGCACCGGCACCTCCGTCCGCTGCCACCTCCAACCGTGTGTGACGTCCCGAGTCCGATGTGCCAGGTGTCTTCTAGTTATTTGTCATCGTTGCCATGTCATTTGCTTGCACGTTGCATTTTGCCATGTCATCATGTGCATTGCATCCACATGTTTTTCAAAACTTGCATCCGTCCGGGTCTCCCAGTTCTCTCCGTTGTCCGTTTCGGTATCCGACACTCTCACATGCACCCATTGCACCTGTCAGACCTTGTTTCATGACCGAGAGGAAAACGTTCTCGAAATGGGTCGAGATTTGTCGAGAGGCCTTGGTACATCACTGGTAGGCCGCTTGTCAAATTTCGTTCCATTTGGAGGTCATTTGATGCCCAAACGGTTAAACATGGGCCATGTGCTATGGTTGGTGTTCTGGTTGCCAACCAGATTCATGCCATCGGTACACGCGCCGAGCATGATGTTCCTTGCATCACATGCAAAATACTGACATTCGCCCTTGAACGCTCTCCACTAGCTTCAAACCATGAGGTGCCTCACCTTGGGATCATCTCGATCGTTGTGCTTTGTCCTCTCCGCGTGCCAATGCATGAGCTTTGCTTCCTTGGGATCTACAAAATAATGTTGCAGACAGGGAGTGATTGATAAGTACCATACAACTTTGTGGGGAGATTTCTTCCCGGCTTTCTTCTATCGAGAAGCATTGCACACCGGACAGCTGGTTTTCCCCGCGTGCTCCTTCTGATAAATTATGCAATTGTTGATGCATGCATGGTATCTAACATGCGGCAGATCAAGAGGGCCCACGATCTTCTTGGCCTCATCCAGACTAGTAGGACATAGATTCCCCGCGGGAAAAACATCCTTTAGGTACTTGAGAAGCTAACAGAGACTAGTGTCGGTCCATTTGCTTTTAGCCTTTGTCTTCAGGAGTTCAAGCGTGAAACTCAAGCGGGTCACCTTAGGATCGCAACCATGATACAATGGAGTGTTCGAGTCTAGCTGCAGCTTGGCCTCCTCTCTAGAAATAGCTCTTTCAGTACTATTCTCCTTGCGAAGCAGTTCTTGAACATGAGGGTTCCGCACAATTGAACTTAGTACCGACGAAGTCTACGGCGTGGAGTCCATGTTTTCTTCGCCACCATGTCCCGCCCCTTCTCCGTCGCCATGTCCGACCACTTCTCCACCGCCATGTCTGGCCCCTTCCTAGCCACCATGTCCGGCCCCTTCTCCACTGCCATTATTGATCATCTCTTCGTCTTGCCCCATGTTGTCATTGCCTGCCTGTCTGATCAGGACATTAATACGATTGTTACACCCACAGCCCCTACTGTTACATATATTGGACAAATTACTAGAGCTCACGCACGCCAATTAAATTATCAGGTACTTCCGTTTCTTGGTAATTATTCTAATGTTCATGAGAATATGATGCTTCCTAAATTGGATACAATTGTGTTGCTTACAAATGAAGGGCCTGACATGGATAAGAGGGATGAACACTGGAGCAAGATCAAGCATGGAGATGATGGCGTGCGCAAGGGGAACAACAACGGAGTTACAAGTGATGATTTCAGGACTTCGAAGCCACCATAATGACTGTATGAAGCCTTGGACGAAATATACAAGATGTCACTTCATAAATTTCCTCTAGAGGCCATTCTAGGGGCTATGTCACCTTATTATTGGGCCAGGCCCATGTAATTTCAAAATACTGAAGTATAGGCTGTTTTTAGAGTCCGTATGTGTGGGGAAACAAGCGTTAGGGTTGGTTTCAGACTCCTCCTCCAAGGGCCACGAAATTTCCCCCTCTTCCTCCATATATA